>NC_058410.1:9748123-9921781 GCF_002201575.2 Neomonachus schauinslandi | reverse complement strand
CGGGGTCGGGGCCGGGGGCGCGGGCGGCGGCGGCGGCGGCGCGGCCCAGCCAGAGCCCTCCGGGCCGGTCACGCGGGGTTCGGGGGCTCGGGGCCTCGGCTCGCGGCGCGGGAGGGTCTCGGGGCGGGACCCCGGACGCCAGCGGCGCCGTCTGCAAAGTTTGCGTCTGAGCCTGGGCTGCGGCCGGGCCGGAGCGGGGGAAAGTTCCCGCAGCCCCGGAGCTCGCTCGGGGGGGAGCCGCCCGGCCCCCGGCATACCCGGCTCCTGCCCCGAGTGGCGGCCACTGCCCGCCGCCGCCGCGGGGAGCGCCCCTCCCTCCGCCGGAGGGTGGGACCCCAGCCGCGCCGGCCGGTTTTGGGGGGCCCGAGCCCCGCCGGAGAGCACTGGGCATTTCCAATGACGGCCCGCGAGCCAGGGCTCCCGCTTGAGGGAAAACGCATATTGAACACCCCGCGCCTCCACTTCCTTCATTTTTTTCTTGTGTTTTTTTGTGTTGGTTTTTTTTTTACCTTTTGTTTTGCTACCTTTTCGGTTTGAATGGTATTTCCAGCGTGAATAAAATACAGAGGGAAATGACTGTGCTTTCAGTAACGAGTTTGCTTGAAAAAAAGGCCCAGGCCCGAATTACGTGGTGGAACTTTGACTGGAGCATGGTAATTGGCCCGGAATGGTGGTTTGCTTATTTTAGGGTATTGTTCGTGGCATTAGCGGTCACCCTTTGCTACCTGAGCGTGCAGGAGCCACCCTCCCCCGCCGCCTTTCCTGGGGCGTTTTCTTTAGTTCGTCATGCAAAGTAGTAACTGGGAAAGTCACAATCACTGAGGACTCCCGGTAGAAGACCCTTCCTAGAGCTGGTGATGTGGTTTGAGAAATGGCTTGACTTTTGCAAATAGTTTTTGTGATGTCACCTTAATACAGCATCGGCACCCTCTTCCATATTTATGTTTGAAATCTCTGAGCTTTTGGGTTGGCGAAAACCTTATTTTTTGTTGTTGGGTTTTTGTTTTTGGATCAAGGATCATTTAGAAAAGGATATACAGTTTGAAATCCCTTTGAAAGATCAGATTGTCTGATGTCATTTCAGACTGTTATAATTTGTGCTCTGAATCTGCTTAGGTGCAGTGATTATTTTTAAAAATGGAGATTTTCCTCCAGGGAACCTGTCGTCTGCTGTTACTGAGATAATTACCTGCTTGTTAATACATTAATGGCTATGCTCTTCCTTGGTTTTATTAGGTGTGGTAGAACTTGGTACCTTTTTAACATACATAATTCTGTGTTGATCTTTTTAAAAACAAAACTCAAGCCAAGGATTTCTAAGGAAATTTGATTTTGAGGTTTGTTGCCAAACATTCCAGAAATGACCAATTACAGGTCCTATTTTGCACTCATCTTGCAACCTTAAAAGCTGTTTGTGGTAGACACGTGTTCAGTGGAGGTCAGTGTTGTGGTGTTTTGCCCTCTGATCTGCTGATGCATGTTACCTGTACCCTCTTTTCAATCAGGTTAGCAACTAGTGCAGGTATACATAATGAAAACTTTATTGGATAGTTAAAACTGAACTTAGTTTGGGCGCCTGGGTGGCTCAGTTGGTTGGGCGACTGCCTTCCGCTCAGGTCGTGATCCTGGAGTCCCGGGATCGAGTCCCACATCGGGCTCCCTGCTCGGCAGGGAGTCTGCTTCTCCCTCTGACCCTCTTCCCTCTTGTGCTCTCTGTCTCTCATTCTCTCTCTCTCAAATAAATAAATGAAATCTTAAAAAAAAAAACAAAAAAAAAAACAAACTGAACTTAGTTTTTCTGTAAAGTTGAAAAGGACAGTGATCCTTTTTGCATGTGTTCCTCACTAAACCAAGCCTTAAAGCACGTGTAAGCACTTCCTACCTTATTACCTACACTACTCTGGAGGCAAATTCCCGTGATTCCAAGTCTGTCTCCTTTTTAATCACTCTTCCACAAGGTATTCATCTCCATGTTCACATGATGAGGAGCCACTTCCAATTTAAAAAAAGAAAGGAAGAGCAAAGAAGCACTTGTTAAAAGAGGACCCTAACTCCGTTTTCTGATCTACTTCCTGGTGATCCTTGTGTCAAACCAGTCTCATTTTTTTTATTATTACCAGGGAGGAAAGTTGTCCTTCTTTTCCAACCCCCTGCAACCACACCCCTGCCTTTGCTGACATCTGAGTAGTTTGTGGAGTTTTTCCTTTTCTCCCTTTAATGGGGTAGGTGGTGAGGACACACTCAGTAATAACTTCTAACTTTTTATGAAATTTCAGACTTCCATGGCACTCAGGCTCTTGCTGCAAGCCTCAAGAGATGAAAAATAAACAACAGTACTGGCTGGGTTAGGTGGTGTTGAGTTTTCCTTTGAATTTACCAGAGAATGGCCTCAGTTCTTTTCAGAACTAATTTTCTTATGTATTGCTCTGATGTATTTTTTCGAAAATGCAGTTATCTTTGAACTGTCGTGATTAAAAAAAAAAAATCTGCTATGTTCACAATGGAAAGAAATTATCTTTTAGAAGAAAAACTTTAATTGGGCAATTCTTCCCTGCCAAAGAAAGTTAATCAGTACCTGCACATTTAAAGGGATTATCTTCTTTGTATCTAATCGCTGCTCAGGAGGATGCTGAATTCAGTTGTAAGTAGGTACATTATTCTGACTCCAATCTTATCTCCCTTAACAAATACAGTGAAGGGCTAATATGCCTGTAAAGTCTTGGCTTCTACTAGAAACCTCAGAAGGTTGAATTTTATTACAATCCTATGGTGGATTTAGGAGTAAATTAAGTTTTATTTATTAAGTCTTAGGAAAGAAATGTTTTGTTTTTTTTTTTTTGCCCACATATATCAAAAGGAGCATGAAAATAGTTAGTGGAAGTTTATCCATAGCTATATAATTTAGCTGTAATTTCCTTGTCAGAGTTAACCTTTGGTAACTAAGTTGGTTCCTTTTGTGCTTACATAGTCAGTTTTAGGAGTTATTTTAACAAGATTCTGGGAGTCCCAGATGCACTTTTTTTTTTTCTTTTCTGTCTCCAGTGTCTAAAGTAAAATATTTGTGGTAGTGCTTGGTTAAATTGAGTGGGTGTGGAGTATTGAAAATACTGGTAGGAAATGAGTGAATTGCTCAGGACTGTTCCATGATATACATTAGTGAGAACAGTAGAAAGCATATTTTGTAGTCTCTCCTAGCAAAAACCTCTTTATTTGAGTGAAAGAAATATCTTCCTATTCTTTCTATTCAAATCCAACGTTAAGCCTTAAGGATTAACGTTGGATTTGATCATTTTTTTAAAACAGTATAGAAAATGCTAACTATTCAATTTTGTGTAAAAGTAAGTTTTAATGTCTTAATAAATTGAATATCTGGACAGTATTTGTATAGCCCCCCTCCCCCCAAATACCGATAGTAGAAAGGTCAACCACGTTCTTACTGAGAAAGGAATAGTTGAGAAAGCAGAAATTTTTTTGCAAAGTTTTCTACTGCCCCCTGTTTTTGTATTGACCATCTGAAAATTATAATTTTACTTTGATTGCCCATCTAAACTTTTTCAACTTTGCCTACACTGTTCTGTTCTTTTCTGGAATGCTTTTCTCTTGCCTCTTCCCTCCAGATGCCCCCCCCCCCTTTTTTTAAACACATTATGTTTCAGCTCAAAGCATCCCTTCCTCCGGCAACCTCTGTTACAGGGTCACATTGTATGTCCGGCTGCCATTTTATATGGTTTGGGGTGTAGTGGCTGTGTCCTATAGGATGCTCTCAGCCCCAGGAGGCTGGGACTGTGTGTGTCTGCTCACCGTTGAATCCTATGTGAGTGGCACAGGCGAGGCTCTTGATAAACTTACTACATGAATGAATGTTGAATTTTCTTGCCTGGGTTCCTTGCTGTCCAGTTTGAAAGTGCGAAAGATATTCCAGGGAGAGTAGTGACTGCTAACTGACATTCTTTGAATTGTGCACCTTTATTTAAAAGATTTTTGTTTATTTATTTGACACAGAGAGAGAGCACAAGTAGGCAGAGCGGCAGGCATGGGGAGAGAGAAGGGGGGAGGCTCCCCACTGAGCAGGGAGCTTGATATGGGGCTCAATCCCAGGACCTTGAGATCATGACCTAAGCCGAAGGCAGACGCTTAACTGACTGAGCCACCCAGGCACCCCTAATTGTGTGTTTTAGTAAACTTTTCCTTTTTAAGTATACATGCACAATGGAAAATACACATCTACAGTTTAGGTACTAGAAATCTTTTTTATATCTAGCAATTCAGTTTTACTAGTGAGAAGTTGGTTCTTATGTTTTCAGGTACTTGGAACAAACCTCATACTTCTGACACTTTAACCCATGGTTGTTAGAAGTGTGTTTGATTTCCAAAAGTATAGGGTGTTCCTATTTATCTTTTTGTTAATGATTTCTAACTTAATTGCATTGTGAACAGGGAATCTGATAGTCATACTATACCTGAAAATTTGTTGAGGTTAACTTTGTACCTCTCCTATAGTCCGCTTCATAAATGTGCCACCTGTTTGTAAAAAACAATATGTATATCCCCTAATCGATGTGTGTGTTCTGTGTATGACCGTTAGATTGAATTTAGTAATTATGTTGTTCGCATCTGTATCATTACAAACTCTCCTTGGTCCATTGTATATAGCTCATCTTTTGTCTACTTGATGGAGATGTTAATTAAAATGGTGTTTTAAAAAAACTTCTCTAGGGGCGCCTGGGTGGCTCAGTTGTTTAAGCGACTGCCTTCGGCTCAGGTCATGATCCTGGAGTCCCGGGATCGAGTCCCGCATCGGGCTCCCTGCTCGGCGGGGAGTCTGCCTCTCCCTCTGACTCTCCCCCTCTCATGCTCGCTCTCTATCACTATCTCTCTCAATAAATAAATAAAAAAAAAAATCTTAAAAAAACTTCTCTAAAATTAGGGCGCTAGGGTGACTGGATGGCTCAGTCAGTTAAGCGTCTGCCTTGGGCTCAGGTCATGATGGTCCTGGGATGGAGTCCTGCATCAGACTCCCTGCTCAGGGGAGCCTGCTTCTCTCTCTCCCTCTCCCACTGCGGGCCCCCCCACCCTCCTCGTGCTCTCTCTCTCTCAAATAGATAAAATCTTTTAAAAATTAAGTTTAGAATTAGTATCATCTTCCAGGTGAATTGAACTTTTTACCAGTATGAAGGGACCCTCTTTATCTAGTGTGTTTTTTCCTAAGGACAATTTTGTCTAAAGTTAATGTGGTTTCTCTAGCTTTCTTTTGGTAAATATTTGCCGGGTATATAAAAGCCTATAGCTGAATTTTACCTTTTTATCTAGTCTGGTGATCTTCGTGACTAGAGAGTTTTGTCTGCTTTTATTTGTGTTTACTGATGTGTTTGGATTTCTGGCTACCATCTTATGGACTGACTGGGGATTTTTTTCCCTCTTCCTCTTATTTTACCTGCTCCCTCCCCAACTGTTTGGAAGGTTTGTCCTGTATGTCAAATTTTTTTTCCAGTGGTTACCATAAGCATGTATGTTACCATATCTAAATTAAAGTCCGAAGTTACTCACTATCATTACCCTCCTACTGAATTACAAAAAGACCTTAAGATATTTAACTCCAATCATGTGCCCCAGTATGGTCAGTTACTGCCCAGTATTGTAATTCTGTCTTTTCCACCAAAAATTAGATGTTCTTTTTATTTTTTATACAGCTAATGTTTATTTAGATTTAATCAAATTTTACCATATCTTTGCTTACTATTCCTGTTAACATTCCAGTCCTCCTTTCTGGGATGATTTTCCTTCTACTTAAAATGAATTCTTTGGAATTTCCATTGGGGAAGATTTGTTGTTGGTAAATATTTTGTTTGTGAAAATGTATTTTGCCTTATGCTTGAAAGGTAGGTTTCTAGGTTGACAGTGTTTTCTCTCAGCATATTTGTAGGTGGTGCTCCCCTGTCTTCTATGGGCTCTCAGAGTTACTCCTAAGAAGTTAGTGGTCTGATGTTGTTCCTGTAAGATGGCCTGACTCCTCTCTGCCTGTTTTTAAGACCTTCTGGGTAGCCTTCCTACCGTGTAGTGTTACCTCAGTCCATCCATGTGTGGATGGTATTGGCATTGCGTGAACTTTATTGGGTATGTTGGGTCTGAGGATGGGAATTTCAGTCATTCTAAAATAGTGCAGTTAGTGGAACTTTCTGTGGCCATGGAAATGTTCTACATCTGTGCAGTCCCATATGGCAGCTGCCTGCCACGTGTGGCTAATGAGAATTTGAAATGTGGTTAGTTGAGGAACTGTGTTTTGATTTTTAACTTAAATAGCCACTCCTCGCTAATGGCTGCCATGGTGGGGAGTGCAGTTGTAGAGAATTCCCAGAAGTGATTATTTCGTGAACAGGCCTCTTCCCCATTCTCTCTCTCTGGAACTCGAATTAGCGTGACAGGGTCCAGAAGACCTCTGACTTCTTACTTTCAGCCCGCCATGTTCTTTCTCTTTGTGCTGCATTCTGGATCATTTCTTTGGCTCTTACCTTCGGTTCACTACTCTTTCTTTGGGCCTCATCTGCTCTTTTATCCATTACTTTTATTTCAATTATATTCTGTTTTTAAAAATTATATTTGGTTCTCTTTCAAATCTGCTTGGTCATTCTTTATAGTCCCACTCTTTGCTCATATGTTTAAGCTTCTGTTAAGCATATTAAACATTTATAGTTTGTGTCTGTTCTGGTATCTGAAGTCTAACTCAGCCATCTGTTTCTCCTCACTCTTACTCATGGTGCCTTGTTTTCTTGTGTCTTTTGTATGTTTGTATGTGTGTGTGTTTTTCCTGTGAGTTGCTCATTTTCCTTGGAACTTCATCTGAGGGAATTTTGATAACTAGATTGAAGTTACAGTCTTCCAGAGGGAATTTGTCTTTGCTTATGCCGGTCTCCTGGGGACACTACATTCTTGTGGCCACTTTAATTCCTGGCTCAGTGTTCTTCCATCCGTTCTGGTAGCAGAAATACCTCAGATGTCAGGGGAAATTTCCCTTATTTCTCTACTTGGGTCGATGATAAAACAAGTTTCCTTGCTGCCCACTTTGGAATGACAGATTTTCTCTTTTCCCCTTATTCTGAAGTCCTTTTGGGCTGCCAGTGTCTAGCTTAACACAGGAATCTCTCTCTCCTACCTCCCCCAGGACTGCCTGTGGCATACAGACTCGAACTCAGGGTCTCTGGGGTCTCAAACTCAGGGTCTGCAGGAGACTCCTGGAGTGGAATCCTGTCTCAGCACATATTTTTCTCCCAGGGTTTCTGCTCTCGATGCCTCTGTGACCTCTCTAGAGACTTTCCTTTTGTGCTGACTCAGCAATGTGTTTTAAAAGGTGTTTATGTGTGTGTCTTTTGCTTTTAGTATTCGGCACTTTAGTGTTTAGTCTGGTGGTGGGTGGTTCAGGGTATTGGCCTGCCATGTGTGCTGGGACAAAATCCAAGTCAGAGCTTTTTTTTGAAGATTTATTTATTTTAGAGAGACAGAGAGCACATGCATGTGCATTAAGTGGGGGAAGTGGAGCGAGAGGGAGTCCTCAAGCAGGCTCCCAATTAGTGTGGAGCCCATCGTGGGGCTCGATTTCACGACCCTGAGATCATGACCTGAGCTGAAATCAAGATCAGGCGCTTAACAGACTGAGCCATCCAGGCGCCCTCCCAAGTCATAGCATTCTTTTTTTTTTTTTTTAAGATTTTATTTATTTATTTGATATGAGAGAGAGAGAGAGAGAGAGAGAAAGGACAAGCAGGGGGAGTGGCAGAGGGAGAGGGAGAAGCAGGTTCCCCGCTGAGCAGGGAGCCCGATGTGGGGCTTGATCCCAGGACCCTGGGATCATGACCTGAGCCGAAGGCAGACACTTAACCATCTGAGCCACCCAGGCGCCTCAAGTCATAGCATTCTTTATAACAGACTATAAAGTGAGGGAAGGGAATATGTGCACACATAGAGTCAGTCTCTTCTTTGGAGGGGAAAAAGGTAAAAAACAAAGTAGTTACACATTTTAGTGGAAACCAAACCTTAAGTCAAGTGATCAAAATAACAGACTGTGGTGGGCATATTTCACTTTCCAGTTGGGGTTTCTTTTCTTCCCCACCCCTCTTGTTGACTATTAAAAGCACATGATGGATTTAGCCCTACTTATTCATTTTTAGATATTGTAAATACAGTGCTTGAGGATGTTACTCAGTATGACTCAGTTCTTCTAAGCTATTTTTAGTCTCTGAAAATGGAGTCATACAGTATCATTACCTGGAGAGGCAGGAGGCAAAATCACCTGTTGGTGGTGGTTCTTGACGTCAAAGAGACTTCCCAACTTTAGGGGTAAGTTAAGGAAGGTGAAGAACTTGTTCTTCACCATTTATCTGGGAGCTGTTACCCGTCATCATTCCGGCCTCCTTCCTTTGAACTCCGAATGAGCTCAGTGCCAGGCCCTCTGCTGCACTTGGGATGTCGGCATAAAAGGCCTCGTCCTAGCCTCAGAGAGCACTTCCCAAAGTTGTAGCTCCTGGAGTGTTGGCTTTCTGCTGGGCACAGTGGGGGCTCCTGGTGCTGCTTCTCAAGCCCACAGGGCTTTCTAAGGAGCTGAGTCTTGAAACGTCTGGTTTTTTCTTAAATTCACGGAGTGAAGTTTTGCCCTTATTCTATCACATCAGTCACTTTGAAGATACGTCTATAACACATCTTGGCAGTCTGCAAGACCAGACTGTCTTGTAGGAACCAGGCTACCCAGTTGAGCAGATACTTCAGCTTATCTGTGCCTCTCTTGTGCTGGAAGGATAAGATCTGGATCCTTGCCTAAGGGAGTTGACAGTCAAAAATTAAGGAGCTGTTTGAAATGTACCAGTTAAACGTCAGTTTAAATGTATTTTCTAACGCAAATTCACAGAAGAGGGCTTGAAAATGTAGATCTATGTGTTAATATGATTGGTCTGTCTCATGGTGGTTGTGCCCAGGAGCTTCTGTTTCATCTTTTAGCCTGTTTTGAATTCTCAAGATTTTGAGTAATGAATATTTGTTGCTTTTGTAATGAGGAAGAGAACAAGTTCTTTCCCATGTTTCCTTATTGTCATTAACCGGGCCCTGAACGCAGGTTCCCAAACTTACCCACCTTCTGTTAATTTGCTTTGAATTATACTAAGATGAAAAAAGTGTTTTTAATGAATGCTTTTAAATAGTAAGTGGCACTTCAATAGAAAAATGCTAATGCATGCAGGATTACAAACGGAAACTTAAAATTTTATTTTACTTCCCTAAGCACCGTGTTTTCTTCTTCCAAAGGAGAGAAAGTATGTTTTTTAATTTTTAAAAATAACTAAAAACTTACTGAAAACCAGCACTGAACCTGAAGTTACTAAAAATTGGTGCTTTATAAATACTTTTGTAATTTTAACCTGCCCGACTGTGCCCTTTCCCTCAGGAGCTTGAAGGAAGCAGGGCCTCTAGCCCTCAATGGGCAGGACTGGGTTTTCATCACTTCCTTATGTTCCCTGCCTTCATAAGATTTTGGAGTCGAGAATTGAATTTAAGATTTTACAGCCTTTTTGTTGATGTGTCAGACTTTGTCTTGTGATTGCCCTGCCCAGTTAGTAAAGCACATTCAATGTCCTCAAACCACCTCCCCAACCTAGAAAACCCAGTATCTTCTAGATTACTGAGATTTGTAGTTACCTTATATTGATTTATCTTAATCATTTAAAGCCAAGATGATACCAAAGAACATGGAGATTGTGTATAGAATTCTGATACTTAAACTACTTCTAGTATTGACTGCTCTATCTGTAATATTTTGAAAACCATTCCCCTTTCTGATAATTCAAAACATCTCATTCTGTTTCTATAGTTTGTGTTATGAAAGTAACAGATCTCTAAAATGCAAGTGGTAGTTTTCCTTAGACTCCCCTCTTTGACTCATTAGCAATCTCTGCTGTAAAGAAAGATTATGGCAGTGGTAATAAGCTTCCTTCTGAGGGAGAAATTGGACTCTTACTAAAGTGCGTGGATATTTTATGAGCTATGATCGTGTTTCCGAGACTTGAGGCACTGATGGTAGAGCTGTGGTACCCCAGCTGCGCCGCAGCCCCCCATCCGGAGAGCTTGTTAAATCACAAATTGCTGGGCTCCAGCCCCAGAGTTTCGGATTCAGGAGGTGGGGCTCAGAACGTGCATTTCTCCCAGTTCCCAGGTGATGCTGATGTTGCTGGTTTGGGATCACACTTTGAGAACCACTCTGTGGAAGATGAAAAAAGGAGAATCAGAACCCGAGTTCTACTCTTGGTTCATCCTGAAAATCTGTGGGCTCTAGAATGGGGGAGGGGGGGCACAGTAGCATGCCTGTGAGCAGTGAGTATGGTTTCTTGTGTTTCAGTGACTTTTCTAACTGGGTTCATGTGATGCTGAAAATCAAAAGATTGGTATTCTCAAGGAAAGGCTGGTTTCTTGTCAACTTGTGGGTCATTTGTATTGTATGCAAATGGGTCTCTGATGATTATGGTGGCGAGGTGGCTGTGGCTAATTATTAACTTTTCCTGTTGCTTTTAAGATTTTATTTATTTATTTGACAGAGAGAGTGCGAGAGAGGGAACACAAGCAGAGGGAGTGGGAGAGGAAGAAGCAGGCTCCCCTCTGAGCAGGGAGCCCGATGTGGGGATCGATCCTAGGACCCTGGGATCATGACCTGAGCCGAAGGCAGACGCCTAACGACTGAGCCAGCCAGTGCCCCTCCTCTTGCTTTTAGTTAGACAGAAAACAGGCCATACAATTGTGTATATCATTAGAGTTTACAGTAATCAGCCTTCATTTATTTGCTTTGTGGAGTATGTGTATAATGATAACAATTTCTAATTCACTAGGGGGATTACTAGGTAAAGGAATCCTGTTTTTTAATTATTTTATAATTCATATAATCTGATATTTGCATAAATCTAAGTTTTTAAAAAATCTTATTTGTAGTGTGTGCCTATTTTGGTGAATTTGAATTGCATCAGATTCAGTTTTCCTATTTTCTATTGAGAAACTATCCAGGTTTCCCCTGAAGTCCCCTTAAAAGCCTTAAAGAAGTAAAATTTTGTTAAAGTATTTATTAAAGCGAGAGAAAAGGTTGAGTGTAATCCCTGAACTAGAAAAGTCTACCTTTGAATAATTGATTGGTTTGGACCCATGCATGAAGGCAAAGGTGTGCTTTGGAAGATAGTTTTGTGATTGAGAGCCTGTCTGTGATCCCGTAACTTGCCTGTAGTATCTCTGAGAATTAACACGTGTCTAAATAAGAATGGTGCAGACAGATACTTTAAATCTTTGTTGGCATTTACGCCATTCAAAGTCTATTTGTTGGATCCATAAACAGTATATACTATTAGTTATGGAAGGAATACATTTAATTTTCACTGTCTAATGTTAACATTAGACTGTTATTATACATAAATACCAAGGGATATGTATGAGAAATGTTAAGTATGCCACCAAAAGTCAAATGCATGGGTTTGTTTGTTTTTCATTCATCAGCCTTTACCCAGAACTTAGAAATCCATGCAGAATGCATGTATATTTTTCTACTCTTGAAGATTTATAGTCTGATGGGGAAAACACTTCAGTGTCTTTAAATGTTACAGTTGCTGCTATAGAAGTATATGCCATGTACAGTTACGGCACAGTAGCTGGAGTCAGAAATGAGACCCTCCATTTTCCTGCATTCACTTTCATTGGAAACTTGAGTAGAAATGAATTTATGGCAGTAAAGAGACTGCAGTTTGAAAAGTTCACGTAAAAATAAAAGTGTTAAATACTCAGACATACATTAGTCATAATGCAGAGGAGGATCGTTTGTCTACTTGAGGACATTAGCGAGCAGTGTCAGATAAATGAGGACACATACTCAGTTCGAAGTCTCTTTTAAAGAGTTCTTTATTAGTGACTGCCCTTCCAGGACAGAAAGTACATTTCACAGAAAGCAGATGTTTCCAGTCTCCTGGTTGTGATCTAAAATTTTATCTGAGACTGATCACACTAAGCCACTTTTAGGAATCCGTAAACAACACGTGCCATGCAGAGAGTCAGGCATGGCTCTTTCTGAAACCCCATGGTCATAGACATAGTCTCGCAATGGTTAAAACAGATCTTTTGATTTCCAGCTTACCAATTTAATTAAAATGCTTGGAATGTTTTATATGCCTGGTTTGCAATACCTCCAGTTTATTCCAGATTAGGGATTCCCAGCTGGTGAGCTTTCAGGGGATGAAACATGGTCATAGACTGTGTGTCTTTTTCACATTTGCAGTACTGTTTTAAATATATGTGTCAGTTGTGTTATTAATAAAATATGAATACATTTATAAATGTGAATGACTTCAGGTGCTTTTTTGGCATTATGTACTTATCAATGAATTGTACTTTTGTATAATTACTGTTGTTTGTGGGGTGATGTATGTGTGTATGAATTAATTTTGAGGGGCACCTGGGTGGCTCAGTTGGTTAAGCGTCCGCCTTCAGCTCCGGTCATGATCCCAGCATCCTGGGATCGAGCCCCACGTGGGGCTCCCTGATTAGCGGGGAGTCTGCTTCTCCCTCTCCCGCTGCCCCTCCCCTCCACGTGCACGTGTGCTCTCTTTCTCTCTCTCTCTGTCTCTCAAATAAATAAATAAATCTTTAGAAAATTAATTTTGAGGTTGTTGAGATCCCTCTATGATTCAAGGTAGTTATTGCATAAAAGCCCATTTCCCTTATTAGTATTTGCTTTACCTTAAGTTTTATATTTAGGAGAGAGATTTTATTGGGTTTTCTATTAGAGATTCAATGAACAAATATGATTTTATATAATCATGAGAGTTTGTTTCAGTGCAATGGTGGTGGTAGAGCACAGAGATTGGGAGTGTGGGCTCCAATCCAGATCAAATCCAGCTGCGTTACTTAGGAAAGTTACCTAATGCTTCAGGTACCTCATCTGTAAAATGCAAGTAATAATATGAACTCAAGTGTGAATTCCACAGTCCAGGTAGGGAAAACATAGAACTTTATTTTCCATTAATAATTTACAGCAAAGTATGTCCCCATCCTCCCGGGGAAGTAGAACTGTCATCTGTGAGTTCACAGACCTCCTCCTCTTTCCTAGGCTTAGGTATAATTTGAGGATGGGCATCCCTTTATGACGTCATGGCCCAGGGGGGACCCCACCCTGCCCTCCACCACCTCTCTGCGCAGCGTGGAGGTACTGCTTGCTCTTCCAGTCTGCGCCCTCAGTGGGGTGGTTCTCTCCACATGCCCTTGCTGTGCCCGAAGGGGTGGGAACCATGCTGCTGTTGTCATGCTCTCGGGGACACAAAACTCTGCAAAGCTCAGACACTGTCTGTCCTAAAGCATTAATGGCTGTTCCCCTCCGGTCGATTTGCTGTTTCACTGGGGCTCTGCCCCGGGCTCACCATTGCCTCTAGACTCGGTTCTGTACTTCTCCGTCTCTACCCCAGGCTTTGGGAGTGGAGGTGGCGATGTGCAGTATTTCTCACAAGTGTGTTTTCTGTGTAGACCTAGCGTTCCCTCTTCTTAGGGCCTTTGGAACCCGCAACCGGGAAGGCTGTTATGTTCTGCCATGTCCTGTCCCTCTCCCGAGGCAGTGGGCACTGATGATTTGGGTTTGGGGAGGTGGGGGTAAAGACAAGGAAAACAAAAACCCTAGGGATGAAAGAATGACATTTCAAAAATACTGTCTCTACCAAATCATCTCAAGAATTAAGTAAAAATTCATGCCAAGGGCTTACCAAGTGTCTGGCTTATAGCAAAGGAGAGTTGTTACGGTTCAGTGGTGTTATTTGTATTGTTATAACAGTAAACTGTAAACTAAGATCTGTTAGACCCCAAGATCAAGGGTCCACCTTAACTGTATTCAGGGAGCTGAAACAAATTTTTCTAATTTCATGTTACACTTGTGGAGGCGATCAGCCTTTCTGTCTGCTTCATATTTATCCGAAACTTCGGATGAGTTTCCGAATTGGGGTGTCTGACAATTTGAATTTGAGTCTTTTGCCATGGCCTTGGTGTGCCTTGTTAATTCTGGTAAATTACCTTTCGTACATCAAAACAAGATAGAAACGAGGCCAAACGTTAGAGGCATGGAGGACAGAAGTGTGAATAAGTCCACGGAGTGCGCTAGCTTTGCTGGAAGAGCTGTGCTGTTGAGCAGACCCGCTCCCTGAGCTCAGATGGCACATGTCGCCGCATCCTCGCCGTGGTGGGTCACCGTGTCACCCTGTTCCTTCAGTACATTGTTGAATACCTGCAATGGGCCAGAAACTGTTGGAGCATTAGGAATACAACACTGAAGGAAAGAACTAAAAGGCCCTGCTCTCGTGAACCTTGCCTTCTGCTGGTGGAGGGGATGGCAGGGAACCAGGGCGGTAAGTCGGCAGCTACAGCTGGGAAGAAGAGAAGTTGTCCGTGAGCGCGCGTGCACACCCAGCGCTAGCCGGGCGGCCAGGGGAGCCTCGCTGGGAAGGTGGCCCGCCAGGAAAGGCCTGAAGGAAGGTGCGAGCACTGTTCCCCACCCCAGCAGCATCTGGGGAAGAGCAGCGGGACCCTGGCTGGGCCTGGGGTCCTGTGGGGGTGACGAGGCCTGTGACATTCATTCCGAGTGAGATGTGAAACTGCTGGCTTTTTTCTTTTTTTTTTTTTTTTAAGGACTTGGGCTTGCCTTTATTGGCCAAAGCTAACCGTGGGGAGTTAATACTCTGTTCACTTTCGTATTATTGGACTTGTCTTATTTTATCTCTTCTTGAAACTTGATTGTATTTAATTAAAGTCGCACTAGGAAAATTCCGTGCAACATTTAAGCCAGTCAATGAAAGAGCTATAAAAGGATTGATAGAGTATCCTTTTTTAAAAAAAAATTGTATTTTAAGAGCACACTTCTCGTGATGAGCACCGAGTAATGTATGGAATTGTTGAATCACTGTATTATAAATGAAACTAATATAACTGTACGTTAACTACAGCAGAATTAAAAATAGATAAATTATTCTTTTATATACGAAGACTACCTCAGTCAGGTCAGTTGAAAATAGCTTTTAAACGAAATTTAAAAAATCTTGAGCACAGTGAATTTTAGATTCTATCTGGTAGAACTTCTCAGATGTCTCCTGGTTATACTGAGAGCAAATACATACACCTATCAGCCCACTTGCTTATTTGGAGTATAGGATAGTTGGTTTGGCAGTCATCATCCTATCAGCTTAACTGGTGTTCACCCAGACAATAAGTAAAATATTTCCAGACTGAAAGATTTTAAACAGATATAAAAATATTTATAACCGGTTACAGCCAACGTCATTCGTCCTCTAACTGGAATCACTGCTTGCTAACGCAGTAACCTTTCTGAAGTTTCAGCAATTTTGAGAACAGTAGTGTGAGAAACCAACGAGAACACCGAGAATTGGGTCAGAATGTTCTCACAAGCTTAGAAGAAGTGGCACCATCCTGGCTTAGGCTTTTGAGATTCAATGAATCTTTATTCTTTTCCTGGTTCCATGAGTGATTTTTCTTCTGGGGGGGATAGGAAATATATTAGGGAAATTTCATATTGTGCTTTAAAACTTCATGTCTGTGATTTTTAAGATATGTCTAAGCAGTTTGGCATGATGCAGTATTTTTATTTTATAACTTTTCGATTTATAAAAATTTCAAACACAGACAAAAGAAGGATAGTACAGTGAACCCCCTCAGTATGTACCCATCACCAGCCTCAACAGCTACCAACTCCTGACGGTTTTCTTTCCTCAAACCTTCCTCACCTATTTTCCCCTTCTTTCATTATTTTGAAGCAGATTCCGGATGTATTATTTCATGATAAATATTCAGTATAGGGGCACCTGGGTGGCTCAGTCAGTTAAACGTCCAGCTCTTGATTTCTGCTCAGGTTATAATCTCAGGGTCGTGGGATCGAGCACCGTGTCAGGCTCCTCGCTCAGTGTGGAGTCCGCTTGTCCCTCTCCCTCTTCTCCCTCTGCTCATGTTCTCTCTCTTTCTAAAATAAATAAAATCTTGGGGCGGCTGGGTGGCTCAGTCATTGGGTGTCTGCCTTCGGCTCAGGTCATGATCCCAGGGTCCTGGGATCGAGCCCCGCATCGGGCTCCCTGCTCCGTGGGAAGCCTGCTTCTCCCTTTCCCACTCCCCCTGCTTGTGTTCCCTCTCTTGCTGTCTTTCTCTCTGTCAAATAAATAAATAAATAATCTTTAAAAATAAAATAAAATAAATAAAATCTTTTAAAAAAATATTGCAACATATACCTCCCCAAATAAGACTTTTTAAAAACATAACAATTATTCCTATCATACGTAAAAATTGAGAATAAATCCTTAATATCTTGAAATATGCAGTCTAATGGAGTATGTAAACATACTCATCAGTTAATAATTCACTGTATTTAAATGTCTTGATAATGCATTAAGATAAGGACTGCCATCTAGTTAACTAGATGCTTAGGTGAAGGTTAAAATGATTATCGATTGGCATTTGTATGAATCTGCCAGTGTTAATTTAAAGCAAATTTGGCCATAGGTGGTGTGTCTACAGCTCACATACCACAGGTTTTAGAATATATGTATTGCTTTCCACTTGTCGACTCACTGCCCTTAACAGAATCCTCAGCAGACAAGGCCCTTCTAAAGCCTTTCTGTGCAGTTCAGGTGGTGCCAGCAATGGGCCGATGCTTAGGATTAGGGGAAAATGGGATTATATAGTCATTTATTACATCAGATGTGACCTCCAAGTGATACCTGTAGTTGGTTAAACTCCAGTCAGACCTTGGCTTTCTATCACAGGATTGGTAAATGTATATTTATGTATTCTTAAAATAAGATGGTATTTTCATTCTTCACTTTCAGCATGTTTTGCACAGAGCACAGAGCACATGGGCGAATCTGGGAAGGTAATCCTAGGGGGTACAGGCTGCATGACCCTCTCATTGTTGATTGCTTAGCTTGGACTGTGGTTCTCCTGGACCTGTGGGCTTTGAGGAGAATTGAATGGACATGCTGAATTCAGTGTTTGTTCCTTACTCTTGTGCCTTGACCAGCTGCCTTGAGTAAATCCCTGTCTCAGTAGGGCCAGATCATGATTTAGACAACAATCAGAAGTGCTTTTGTGACATTTTCAATGAAAATGGGTTTTAGGCAATTATCTGAAAAACAATAGAATGTAGTTTACTAAAGTAATGCAGTACCATTTTTTTTTCCTGTTTTACAAACAAGAATGGTATAGCTCTTTAAATTTAGAGATCTTACAAGTATGGGGAACTTGACAGTTACAGTTTCTGTAGTAGTCTTTCCTTCTACCCTAGAAGTAAGGGTGGACTTAATCCTATGGGAAAAAAAAAATGTTCTCCTGGTTGTGATGGCACATAATCTTTCTCGGCATTTCGGTTTAGCCTATGTTCTTTGCTTACTAGAATTTGCAACTTTAAGCAACTAGGTAGGCTTACCTTAGAGGGTATAAAAAAAGTAAAGTCAGTCTCTGTCTTGAGGACCTCATGGTTTTAGTGTTGTAAAAAAACAAACAGCTGTACAAGACCATACTCAATATGAAAATGAAACATACAGACCACCTCACTGAAGCTCAGAACAACCTCTCCCCTGCTTCCTCTGCTTTGGGCCCTCCCGGCTAGCACCGCCCTCCCTGCCCACTGTGCCGCCTCTGTTTTACTAGTCTGTTCTCTTGATCACACCGTATCTCCCATTAGCCTTGGAGGACAGTGGCTCTTCCTTTCTCCTTTTCATATTCTTTTGGAGTGATTAGTAGTAGATACTCAGATGATTTTTTGAGTAGGAGCCAGGAGCCCCTGGGGGTGCTAGAGAGGCCAGGCGTTGCATCTCACAGCCCTGGGTGGAGATCCTGGCTTCACCGCTTTCTTGCTCTTTGACCACAGGCCCATTAATCACTCTGGGCTAGGGTTCCTCATCTGTAATTATGCAGGCATGTAAAACTTCTGATGTGCAGGAAGGTCTCAAAGAGTATGAAGAATCGTCCTCCCCTTGCCCAAATACGAATTGTATCATCACTGGGAAACCCTGGCCTAGGCTAGATCACTCCCTAGGGTAGACATGGGGTACCTCACCTGACTCACAAGAGGGAGGGATGAAAACCTTAACAAAATGGGGAGGGGGGGTGGTCCAGTAAAGAGGGAAGAAGAGGGCATGAATGTCGTTGATCCTGATGGTGTCTTACTGGGTGAGAAAGAGTAATGGGGGCCGGAGGGGGGGGGTGGTATTATGGAATGGGAGATAGGCCAGATTTTTAGATTATGGAGGACCTTGAATGTCAGGGAATGAATTTGAACTTGATCTTAGGTGATGGGGTATGATAAGTTTTTGATATGTGACTGATGCGTGTTTTATCAAGGGAGCTTTGCCGCAGCCTGCAGAGATGGCTGTGTGAGAGGGAGGGTCGCGGCAGGAAGATCAGTCCGGGGCTCCGATATCACGGAGGGTACAGGGCAGAGACCCGGGTTAGATGCCACTTCTTCCACTTACCGGTCATTTGACCTGAGGGCCAGGTACTTAGTGTGTGTAACTGGTGTGAGTTGCTGTTTTTCCTGCAAAGCTGAGTCAGCTGCTACCATAGGGCTCTTTTGAAAATTAAGTAAGGACATGTGTCGAGTGCCTCAGTCCCGGGGATGCTAGTCCAACTGCACTTTTCCTCATCCACTTGGTTTTCCCTCTTGGTCATGTTATTGATTTGCAGGAAGGACCAGCTGGAAGGGGAAGAAGAGGAAGCTGGCAGAAATCTGGTCAGAGGTATATTTCGTGTCTCGTAGAAGGTGCCTTGTTGGGACCTGGCCATGGAGCTTTCCTGTCTTCTCGATCTTCAGATGTTATGAGTCCCTTATTTCTAAACTTTTTCTGTCTCTTGCTTGCTTTGTAGCCTAAATTTCTTCATTTGATCATGTATGATTCATTCTTCTGTTTTTGGCATGAGAGACTTTAAGTTAGCTCTTTGCATTGTGCTTTATTTTCCTAGTGTTGGCAGTCTTATTTTACTACCTTAGACTTGTGATACATTAAAAACCAGCTCTAGTTTTGTGGTTTGCTGTTAGCTGTAGAAATCTAGAAGAGAAATTGTCCAAAAGAGGAACCACTGTTAAAAAGAAGTCATGATTGGGGCACCTGGGTGGCTCAGTTGGTTAAGAACTGCCTTCGGCTCAGGTCATGATCCCGGAGTCCCAGGGTCGAGTCCCGTGTCGGGCTCTTGGCTCAGCAGGGAGTCTGCTTCTCCCTCTGACCCTCTCGCCTCTTATGCTCTCTTTCTCTCGAATAAATAAAATCTTAAAAAAAAAAAATAAGTCATGGTTTAGAGTACTGCTCTTCATCCAAGTAGCAGTTTAGAGCAGGCATTCCTCATGTAACCCAGTGTGTGTGTATGGATGTTGAAGGAAAGTCATCATTTTGAGTAGTTTAATTTTAAAGATCTGTGTATTTCACTTAAGTATAGTAGTGTTCTTGAAATACTTTAATATAAAGTTTTTTTTTTTCCATTTAAGACAGGGGATATTCCATTCAGACCCTTCAGAGAAATGGACAGCCTGGGTCTGTAATAAAGTTGTGTTTTAAAGCATAGGTCAGTAATTGTATATGAGAATATATGCACTGCTACGTACAAATTAACTTCAGAGCACAGATCAGAGATTAGTATTCCTCTCCTTCTTCACCGTCCCCTTCAACAGAATCCACACCAACCTCCTCATAATCCTCCTGGTCAGCCACGTCCTCACGGGCCACAGGAAACTCTCCTTCCTCGATGCCCTCGCCCACATACCAGTGAACAGAGGCACGCATGGCGTATAACAAACTTGTGGTCCAGGTGAGCCCGGGCGTCAGCGGTGACCATGCTCAGCACGCTCATAGCTCGCTGTACTTTTTTTTTTTTAAGTCAGAAAACCAATGTTTTATTCCTAGAGCTCTGCCATATTTCTAGCGGGTGCTGATGGTCACCTGCCACACACACACCAGGTTGTCTGTGTAGCCGGCAAACAGAGTCTGACCATCAGCAGACCAGGCCAGAGAGGTACACTGGGGTGGCTCTGCCTTGCTGCTGGTACTGATAACTTCTTGCTTTAGTTCATCTATAATGATCTTGCCTTCCAAGTCCCAGATCTTGATGCTGGGGCCCGTGGCAGCACGGAGCCAGTATCGGTTAGGACTGAAACACAGGGCATTGATGATGTCCCCACCATCAAGTGTATGAAGGTGCTTGCCTTTGTTGAGATCCCACAGCATGGCTTGGCCATCCTTCCCTCCAGAAGCACAGAGGGATCCATCTGGAGAGACAGTTACAGTGTTCAGGTAGCCCGTGTGGCCTATGTGATTGGTCTTCACAACAGGTACCCCAGTGGGAGGCTGGTAATTCTGCCAACTTTCAACCTGTTCAGGTTAGCGTAGGTTCGGCGTTCAGTATGGCCTCGTTGTCCACCATGAGGCACAAGCAGAGCGCTCCAGGATGGTGTGGGTCGTGAGGATGGAGTAGGGCTCACCTACAGCTATGGAAACCCGGGGGAGGGTAAATGGAGAACTCCAGCGTGGACTTCTCGCCATAATCGACAGAGAGACGTTCCATCAGCAGGGAGGTGAGACCAGACCCAGTTCCCCTCCAGAGCTGTGGAAAACCAAGAAGCCCCGAAAACCTGTGCACTGGTCGGCCAGTTTCCAAATTTGGCCCAAGACAAGGTCAGTGATCTCCTTGCTGATGGTGTGGTGCCCTCGGGCAGTTCCTGGCAGCATCTTCCTTGCCTGGGAGGAGCTGGTGGTGGGCACCAGTGCCACTTCATCAATGACCGTGGGTTCCGGTCTATAAACACTGCCCCTGGCACATGCCTGCCAGCCCCCATCTCCCTGAAGACGGCGTTGAAGGCATCCGCTCTCCCCCAGTGGTTTTGTCGCTTGGCGTCTGACCGTCGCGCTGGACACCATGTTCCAGGGAACAATCTGGGCCCCAGGCTGGCCAGCGTGGACGGAGATGCGCTCACGCGTGGTGGCTGCTTTGTGGCTGCCCAGCAGATGGCCGAGAGCGGCAGGGGAAGGGCTTGCTTCTTACGCGGTGACTCCTGGGTGGTCGATGTACAAGAACCTGCCAATGTAAAATATTTAACTTAAATTCTTGAAATAGGGCCGAAGGGAGTTGCAGGTCATCTAGTCTAAGCCTGTCATTTTTCATGTTTGGAAGCTGAGGCCTAGAAACTCAATATTCAGTGTCTTTTACTTTATGAAATAATCATGGTTATGATGAGGACCCAGCATCATTAAGGAGAGACTTTTTTTAATGAGTACACTTTCAGGGTAATCTTTTTGAAACCAGGAAGATACGTAATACTTACCAAAGAAGGACCGTGAAAAAGAAATTTTTTAAAAATTTCATCCATTTTGATGATTGAGCTTTTAGGACAGAGAGGGCAAGCGGGAACTGCCAGGAGGGCATTGCTGAGAAGGACAGAGGCCACGTACAAACTCTGCTGGGAGATTAATAATTTCTACCCTGGGCCCAGGAAGGAGCAGGGGAGCTGATGTGATGTATCCTACATCTTCTGTTCTGGTTTTAGTGGTGCTTGATTCCTGTAATCTGCTCTTCATTTACTCACAGGTTATATATACAATATCCCCTTTTCCTCCTGAATGCTAGTAGGTTTTTTGGGGTTTTTTTGTTTTTGTTTTGTTTTGTGTTTGTTTTTTTTGCATAGAAACGTCAGGGAAGTCATGCTAAAAGTAAGGTGTTGATTTTAAAAACTCTTTTGTAAATGTACCTTTGTATTATATGACCTCTGGCTTATTTACACTTAGCAGGACTAGCACTTCACCGAGGCCTTTGCACTTGGCTGTTCCTTCCTGCCATACCTAGCCTTACGTCCTCCTCCATCCTTGTTCCTCACAAGCTAGCTCCCTCATTCTTCCGTTCTCAAAGTCACCTTCCCCAAACACCTTAAGGTAGCCCTCCACCAGCCCGTTACTCGATCACATCACCCAGTTTCTTTCCTTGTACTCACCACAGCTGGAATTGCCCTGTGTGTTGAGTGACTGTCTCTTCCTACTAACAGGCTCTGAGGGACGGTGGACGCGATGTATCTACTTGAACGGGGCCTGGCAGTGGTAACTGCCTGTGACATGTGATGACCACATGAATGCGTACCCACCATCTAGCTTCAGTCTGGTTGCCCGCCGTCAGCTTCAGCGATTCCACTGCATCCCAGGAGAATTGCCTCTGATGGCGTTAAGCTGGAAAAACGAGGATATTGGGAGAAAATTCTTCACCAAAACTGTGGTAGAGTTTTAGGAGAGTAATTAAATGATTGGGATAAGCATTGACATTGTGCAAGGTAATGTTTAGTTTATAAACTTGGGAGATTTATGATTACTTGTTAAAGTACTGGTTTTTGGTTCTTTTAGCTGAGACAGTAAACCTGGACTAATGAAGTTTTTCATCTCAAGAAAAGTGCACTTTCTGTAATTTCATCACGGAAATAGGGCGATTGGATTTATTTGGAAATGGCAGAGGATTCATTAGCTCGAACATCTACTAAACACCTGTTAGGAGGTAGCTACTGTGCTGTGGTGATGAATGGATTAATAATTCATCCATCTAACATCTATTTGAGTGCTGTCAGGTGCTGTGCTGAACAAGATAGAGAAGGAACTGACAGTGTAGTAGGTAAGTTAACAAGCAAAAATAGTGTGGTGTAAATACAGTGATGGAGAGGTACCGCGTAGGCCCAGCGGCAGTCCGCAGGAGGGGCACATAACAGATCTCAGAGGTCTTAGGGTGCTTCCCATAAGTGGAGCCTAAGCTGGGACCTGAGAGATGAATGGGGCTTAGGTAGAGAAAGAGGGAAGGTCTGTACAGATTTGGAGTTCATCAGTGTATGGATGGCAGACCCTTTACGGGTGGCCTGTCTCCAAAGGGAGCCTGAGAGAGGACAGACAGCAGAAAGGGAGGAAGTAGTGGGCATGTGCTCGAAGCTAGAGGGAGGAAAAGGTTTCAGGAAGGAGGGGGTAAACAGCAGAGTCAAGTGCGGCCAGGAGGCCAGCAGAGAGGAGGGCGCAGGGGGTTAGCTGTGGGAAGGTTGCTGGTGTCCTCGGCCAGAGCCATGCCAGGGGCACCAGCTGACAAAGCTTGAAGAGCGAGGCTTGAAGAGTGAGGAGCAGGTGAAGCAGACGCTGTGCACACAGAACACGAACCGCTGTTCTTAAAATTGTAATTTCTTAGATTAAGAGAAACATGCACCCCAGTGTTTATAGCAGTAATGTCCACAATAGCCAAACTATGGAAAGAGCCAAGATGCCCATCAACAGATGAATGGATAAAGAAGATGTGGTCCATATGTACAATGGAATATTATGCAGCCATCAAAAAATGAAACCTTGCCATTTGCAATGATGTGGATGGAACTAGAGGGTATTATGCTAAGCGAAATAAGTCAGTCAGAGAAAGAGAAGTATCATATGATCTCCCTGATATGAGGAATTTGAGAAACAAGACAGAGGATCATAGGGGAAGGGAGGGGAAAGTGAAACAAGACAAAACCAGAGAGGGAGACAAACCATAAGAGACTCTTAATCTCAGGAAACAAACAGGGTTGCTGGAGTGGAGGGGGTTGGGAGGGATGGGGTGGCTGGGTGATGGACTTTGGGGAGGGTACATGCTATGGTGAGCACTGTGAATTGTGTAAGACTGATGAATCACAGACCTGCACCCCTGAAACAAATAATACATTATATGTTAATTAAAAAAAAAGAAACATTGGTCAAAGGAACACTTGGAGAGTGAGGATGATGGAAGGAGATGGGAGAGGTTGAAAATCCTGGAATGGCTAGAAAGTGGAACTTGGGGAGTATTGTCCCAGTGGGCCTGGGGGTCAGGTGCAGATGATCACTGTAGTTCCCTGAGAGAGTTTCTTTTTTCTTTTCTTTTCCTTTTCTCTTCCTTTTCCTTCTCTCTTTTTTTTTTTTTAAGATTTTTATTTATTTATTTGACAGGGAGAGATACAGCAAGAGAAGGAACACAAGCAGGGGGAGTGAGAGAGGGAGAAGCAGGCTTCCCACCGAGCAGGGAGCCCGATGTGGGGCTTGATCCCAGGACCCCAAGCCAAAGGCAGACGCTTAACGACTGAGCCACCTAGGCGCCCCAACTTTTTTTTTTTTTTAAGATTTATTTATTTTATTGGGGGCCTCGGTTGCTCAGTCAGTTAAGTGTCTGCCTTCCGCTGAGGTCCTGGGATCGAGTCCCGCCTCGGGCTTCCTGCTCAGTGGAAAGTCTGCTTCCCCCTGTCCCTCTGCTGCTCTCTCTCTGTCAAACAAATAAATCTTAAAAAAAAAAAAAAAAAGATTTTATTTATTGGGGGGGCAGAGAGAGAGAGAGAATCCTAAGCAGGCTCCCCACTGAGCACAGAGCCCAACACAGGGCTTGATCCCAGGACCCTGAGATTAGGACCTGAGCCGAAATCAAGAGTCAGACTCTCAACCGACTGAGCCACCCAGGCGCCCCCCCAACGGAGTTTCCTCTTGGCCTCTCCTAAATTCTTCCTTTCTTTCTTTGTCTTTTGTTTTTTGAAGTTGGAGCCCAGGCGGTACGGTAGTTCGGTAGTTCGTGTAAGTCCCACAAATGCCCTAAAGCAAACATTAACCCTGAAGCTTATCACATCTGCTTTACAGTGTTTGGTGACTGTACTGAAAGTATCTTACTCTGCTTTAAGGCTTCTGTTGACCTCTGAGAGCCTGTCTTTGTTTCTCTGACTTGTTTCTCTGGCCACTGGCCACTGTAAATATTTGAGCACCAGCCATCAGCTACAGAAGGCTAATCCGTAGAAGGAAGAAAAGTGCAGTTAGGGGGCCATTCATTTTCCCCCACAATTGTACATCTTTATTTGTACAGTCTTCAAAATTGTGGTAAAATATACATAAAATTTACCATTTTAACCATTTTAAGGGTATGATTTAGTGGCCTCAGTACATTCACGATGTTGGATAACCATCACCAATTTCCAAGTGGGAACTCCGCATTGTAACTAGACAATAACTCAGCATCTCCCCTCCCAGCCCGTGGTAGCCCGTTCTCTTCTCTGTCCCTACGAATTTGCCTCTTCAAGGTGCCTGGTGGAAGTAGAGTCCTGCGATATCTGTCCTTTGGTATCTGGTCTCCTTCACTTGGCATGGTATTTTCTAAGTTCATCCATGCCTGCGTCTATCATTCCTTTTTGTGGCTGAATAATACTTCAGGGTGGTTGGTTATATACTGTTGATGGACTCTTGAGTTGCTTCCACCTTTTGGCTATTGTGAATAATTGCTATATCAATGTTTAAATAATTTAAAATTAATGTTTAGTTTTTAATGTTTATCAGTTACAATAACTGATTTAATGTTTAATGTTAACCTAGTCACAGATGATGGAATTAGTTGACATTTCTGGGTTAGTTTCCATTGATTTCCTCTCCTCATTGGGGTCTAGTTTCCTGCCTGGTAATTTTTGATTGGATGCCAGACTTAGTGAATTTTACCTTTGTGGGTGCTAGATAATTGTATATTTTTCAAAACTTTCTTGAGCTGTTTTCTGGAATGCAGTGAAGGTACTTGGAAACAGTTTGATCCTTTTGATGCTTTAAGTTTTGCAGGATGAGATGAGAAGAGCCTTTTGGGTGGTTTTCTCCCCACCACTGAGGGGATACCTGTCTGAGTAATTATCCAGTGTCCTGTATCACAATCCTTTTCCACTATGGCCACTGGGAACCCTAGCTATTTCCAGCCCTGGGCGAACTTTGGAGATGGTTCTACCTGCTGCTTCTATGGTTCTTCTTCCCTGGTTGGGCGGTTTTCTTGTCAACACGTGCTGCTCAGGACTCAGCTGGAGACTCAGAGGAAGGGCACCTCTGCAGATCTCCAGAACACAGTCTCTGTGCAGCTGCTTCTGCTCCCTCTTTGCCACCCCCACTCCCCCAGTCCTGTCTTCTGAGTCCTCGGTTCTGAGAGATGACAGGCTTTGCCTGGGCTTCCTTCCCGCCCCGTGGCCGCAGTCCCCGTGGCCGCAGTCCCGGTGGCCGGCAGTCCCCGTGGCAGATCTTGGGCTTACCTTGTCTCCCCTCTCAGGGAGCACTGTCCTGGGCCGCCTGTTGTCCACGGCCTGAAAACTGTTTCACGTGTGTTGTTCGGTGTCTGAGTTGTGGGATGTGGGAGGGTAGATCCAGGACCTAATATTCCAGCTTCTGTGAAGCTGAAGTTTGTCCCCTATTTATTATGACATTCTGAAGTAGGTTTTGTCCAATTGGCCTTTTCCCAGGACTGATTATCTTAAGAGAAGAGGGGCCCTGGTGTCCCGCTTCCCTCCTCCCTGCTCACCTTTCCCGTGTCCCGCGTAGCCGTTCTGCAGTGACCCCTGGCTGCTGGCTGCCTTCACGCATACCCGTGTCCGGTCGGCCAGCCATGCGGGGATCCCGAGCCTTGGTGGCCTCAGGCACGGATCTGATGCAGTCTCCCAACCGGCTGGCTTGCAGAGGGGGTCCGTCCTGTGGGCCAGCTGCAGCCACTTCCTTCTGCTCCCCTCGCCTGCACCCCGATGCGAGTGAGGGCCGCACAGCAGCGTGGGCCTCTGCAGCTTCATCCTCTTACTCCTCGGTCTTCTGTTCCATTTACTTCAAGTGTAGTTCAGTCTGTAGACCGCGCGCGTACAGTCGGGGTCTTGCTTTGTTACCAAGTCGACAGTGTCTCGTCATCGAGGTGTTTGGACTACTTATATTTAATGTGATGATGGACTTGCTTTGGTTAAGGTGTACCATCTTGCTGTTTCTTCATTTGCTGCATCTGTCTTTTGTTTCAGTTTGTTCTTTTCCGTTTATTTATAGATTATTTAATAGTATTCCTTTTTATCATTGGCTTATTAGCTATTTATACATACATGTTTCTCTCTCTCTCTTTCTTTCTTCCTCCGATTGCTTTCAGGCTCGCAGTATGACACCCTGACTCCACACATACGGGAATTCAGTCACAGTGTACTCCCACATCTCCCTCCTGTCCTCTGTTTGGCTGGTACATTTTATTTCTCGATATTATAAACCCCCCAATACATTGTTGTTGTTCTTGGTTTAAGAGTCAGCCATCTTTGGGGCGCCTGGGTGGCTCGGTCGGTTAAGCATCCAACTCTTGGTTTCGGCCCAGGTCGTGACCTCATGGGTCTTGGGATTAAGCTGCGGTGGAATCCGCGCTCAGTGGGGAGTCTGTGTGGGGATTCTCTCCTTCTGCCTCTGCCCGCCCCCTTACTCTATCTCTCTAAAGTAAATAAATAAAAGTCATCTTTTAAAAGTTACTTATCTTTTAGGGAAAGTAAACAATGAGATTTTTTTTTTATATGACCCACATATTTACCATTTCTGATGGTCGGTGTGTGGGGGGGTGTGCGTGTGGGTGTGAGTGGGTCTGTGTGTGCACCTGCATTCAAGTTTCCATCTAGAAACCTTCAGTGAAAAGAGCTTCCCTTAACATTTCTTGCGGTGTCAATTTGTGGTGATAAATTCTCTCAGCTTTTGTCTGTCTGAAAATGGCTTTATTTCATCCGTAATTTCTGAAAGATGTTTTTGCTGTATAGAATTCTAGGTTGATAGTCTTTGTTATTTTTCAGCACTTGAAAGATGGATGTTGACTTGTGTTGTTTCTGCTGGGAAGTCTTTGGTTGCTCTCTTTCCCTTTGTAGGTCATGTATCTCTTTTTTTCCTTTGATTGCTTTTAGGATTTTTCTCTTTATTGCTGATGTTCCATGATTTGTTTATAATGTCTCTTTGTGTGGTGTTGTGTGTGTGAGTGTGTGGGGGGGGGGATTTACTCAGATTCTTGAATCTGCGGGTTATCGTTGTCATCAAATTGGAAAGTTTTTGCCATTACTCCTTCAGAAATTTCCATACTGCCTCCCTGCCCCTCTGGGGCACATGTGTATTAGACTGAGTGGGTCTGTCTCACAGGTCACGAAGGCTCTGCCCATGTTCAGAGCCTCTTTTCTTTCTGTTGCTGTTTCTTCAAGTTCACTGATCTTTTCTCCTGGCATTATCCGTTGAGCCCATCCAGTAAATTTTTTAATTTCAGAAATTGTATTTTACATCTGTAGTCGTTCCATTTGGATCTTTTTTATAACATCCATTTTTCTCATTATAATCATATGTTCCTTTAAGTCCTTGAACATATTTATAGTAGCTGTTCTAAAGTGTCTGCCAATTTTATTATGTCTGTCATTTCCTGGTGTGTTTCTAGGGACTGATATTTTTGTCCTGGGTCACATTTTTCTCTTTCTTGGCTTGTCTGTTAATTTTTTATTAGGTAGTGGACATTGTGTTGGCATGTTGCTGAGTGTCTGGATTTTGTGTTCTCCCTTTAAAGGGTGTTCAGGTGTGTTTGGTAGGCATTTACATTACTTGTGAATCAGTCCAGTTCTTTCAAGACTTTAAGTTTTGTTGGGGTGGGGAGTCCAGAGTAATCTTACCTTAAGGTGCCTTTAGCCCTGCCCTAGCCCTGTTGGGGTCTCTACCATGAATGCTTTGGATGTGTTCAGTGAAGCTTCTCCACTCTGGTTCATCGTAGCTCCCAGCTCTGCCCTGACCTCTGAGTATTTTCTCAGCCCACAGCTCTCCTGTAGTTGTTGTTTGCTTAGTTTTAAAGAGTTTTACCCTATTGTGTGCAGCTTAGTATTCATCAGCAGGCTCACAGAGACCTCTGTGCAGGTTTCTGGAGCTTTTTCTCTGAGTAGCTGCTTTGAGAGCCTGTCCTCAGTTGCTGAGCCTCCTGGAGTTCTGGTCTCAGTGTCTCTTCACCTTGGCAGGGCCTGTGCTTTCTGCCTGGGGTTCTCCGCTTGGATTCTTAGTGTTTGGGTCAGACGGTGCCTCCAGGCAGAAAGCTGGAGGCTTCCTAGGGTTCACCTCATCTGCTTCCCTTCTCTCAGAGTTCACTGTCCTCTGCTCCCTGTTGCTCAATATCTGGAAACTGTTGTTTCATGTGTTTTGTCCAGTTTTCTAGCTGTATACAGTAAGAGGGAAAGTCTAGTACTGGTTGCTCCTGTGGCCTCCTATGATTTTGGTTAATTTTGTTATTTTAACTACTGAAATTTGATGTATGACTTATTCATTTAATGTACTAGTCTTTCTCTTCTCTATTTTATTTGGTCTGTACTATAACCTCTTTCATTCTGCTTTTAATAGTTTAATCCTTCTAAGGCCCTCAGTGGATTCAGGTTATACCAGGGAAATGATACTGAAGTTCCAGGGCACACAATTATTTTTGCCACCTTGCATAGAGTCAGTATCTCGCAGTTTATCCGCGAGGTCTCCGGATAACAGTGAAGACTGCGTGCTAGCTCAGATCCCCTTTCCTGTGCCTTTCCCTGGTGTGCAAGCGAGCCCTCTGAGAGTCTTTGTGTTGTTTAAGAAATACTGATTTTAGGGGAAATTTCAGTTCACATGAGGAACTTAAGGCACTGAATATAATACAATATTTTGACAGATTCCTTTGTGATGACTGTTTCTCTTAACTTTCATGAGATAATGTGTTTTTTTCCCCAAGTGGGATTGTTGGAGTACTTAGCACAAAGTAATCCGTGTAGTAAAGGGCCAAGTAGAATTTGGCCACCATGATCATTAGCACCGGATGAAAGGGGCTGATAGCTAAACAAGAATTTATTTTACAGGACAGTTTAATCTGAACTAAGTTTTCACTCTCATGGGGAAAATAAATATTTCAAGGGACTTTGTGCCATTTTGGAAACTATGCTGAGTTTATATTAAATTAAATATGATGAAATGTTGAGAGATTTTTTTTTTTTTTTTTTAAGATTTTATTTATTTATTTGAGACGGAGAGAATGAGATACAGAGAGCATGAGAGGGAGGAGGGTCAGAGGGAGAAGCAGACTCCCTGCCGAGCAGGGAGCCCGATGCGGGACTCGATCCAGGGACTCCAGGATCATGACCTGAGCCGAAGGCAGTCGCTTAACCAACTGAGCCACCCAGGCGCCCGAAATGTTGAGAGATTTTAACATGGTTCTTGCTTTTTGTTTGTGGCTTTAAAGTGCTAAAAATAAGGTGTTGTCATTCTGCATGTCTGAAGTCATAGTGAGTTTCAGGTGCCTTTTTAAAGTGATCACAGTATGTTTGGGATGAATTTATTTGTAATTCTCCCAAAATATCCCCTTGGGATTTTGGATGAAACTGCAGTAGATTTATAGACTGACATGTTTATGGTGTTATCCCTTTGTTCTCAGGAGCATGATGTGATTTATTGATATGTCTTTCTTCACTAAGGTTCTTCATGCCTGTGGTTATCTCTCATGCTTTATAGTTTGGTTTTTGTGGCTATTAGGAATATCCTCCCAATTGTATTTTTTTAATCAAGTTATTATTTACAGAGAAACTATTGACTTTTGCCAGTTTATCTTAGAATTGGTTTTATTAAATTTTCATTGTCCTATTATTTTTGCAAATGATTGGGGTTGAGGGACTCCCTGCAGACCATCCTCAGCATTGCTGTACTATCCCTACCTGCATTCTGTATTGCATATACACGGGGGTAGGGGGTGTCTGGAGGGGGTAGTTGACCCTACTTGGAGGTGGGGCTCGTCCTTACAAGATCTGATGAAGTGACAGATTACAGAAATACCTTTAGTGGGAATAAGTAACCCAGTCCTCACTCAGCTCTTTGTCTTGTACCCCAAGGCTAGTTCAGACCACTTGGTGGGCTGGAAAGAGGACACAGTTGTGCAACAACTTTTAGCCCAATACAGAATGTGTACATAATGTTCAAAAAACCCAAAGGTCACGATAACTGACATTTACAGGGCCCTCTGTGCCAGTCACTTTTCTAAGCACTTTGCATTTATGACTTCATTTATCATTTGTGTCACGAGGCACATGCTGTTATCCTTATCTTATTCTGGAGGAATTTGAGACAGACTTGAAGGAATTTGGCCAAGTTTAGAAAGCTGTTGAAATGGTAGTGTAGGGAGTTGACCCTGCGTGGTCTGGCTCCAGAGTCCACTCATCATCGCCATGTTACCAGTGATTACATTTCCTCTCCCTTTGTTCGGGGAATGAAAACCATTGTCAACAAACAGTGCTGAGGCCCCGGGGGACCGGGTGGGGGGCAGACCCTGTTACTGGGAGTGTGTGAGTTTTCAACCAGTGGTCTTTGGGATTTGGGGAACTGTTTTCTTTTACACTTTTGTGTCCCCTTTTTTGCTACAAGTCACATGTCCTTTAACAATCAGGTGGGGGGTAAAGTTATCTTCCTAACCACAGCTAAGTAAGTTTTTATGCGCTTTGCCCTGGAGGTTGCAGAGTGGGTTAGTAACCTTGCTGCTGTGATAGAGAACAAGGTAGATGTGCCAATATGAACAGTCCTAAGATTAAATACAACATGGAGTGTAGAGGAACATAGGTACTGTGGTTCTAATTGGTTCTCACGCATGCGAACACGTGTGCCAAATGCATGACTTTTTGAAGGCTACTTTCAAATCTGTTAGCACTTTGTGCCGTTTGCAGGAGGAGGAGAACATTTTGAACTTTTTACTTTTTTAGACTTCATTGTATTGCTTTTGTTGTTGTTGTAAAATGTATTATGTATATTATTTTTGTGCAGTGAAAATAACAGTACTCAGAATGAGAGCTCCAGGAAGATGTAGCCTTTTGTACAGATTCTGTCTGCCTCCCAGTCCTAGTCCTCTTGTAAGTTACGCTTTGGAGGAAGCATTGGGTATTTTCAACAGGATTCTGAGCTTCCTAGGTGGAGGTACAAAACAGTGCTTTCAATTTTTAATTTTGTTGACCAGGCAATAGGTTTATGTTAATTAAAAAACAAAACAAAACAAAAAAACAAAAAAGCACCAAGATTGTGCAAAAGGGATGAGGCTGGAAATTCCTCTCCTATCTGTCCCCTCTCCCAGCCAGCTGGCTTCTCTCCTTGGGGGCTGTTACCAGTTTCTTTTCTATCCTTACAGAGATAGTCCATGCACATACAAGCAGAGGCAATTCCCCCCTTTTCACACAAATGGTATACCTTGCTTTATTTTCACACACTCATTAGAGATGATTGCACCTCTGAAAAAGAAGCAAACCCCTAGTTCTTTTCTGCTGCGGAGCTTGGTGCTCCGTTTGGCTGTGCTGGGACACTTGCTATTGTAAACAGCGAGGCAGTGAATACCCTTTTGTGCATGTCACTTTGCAAACATGTGAGTATTTCTAGAGGATAAATTCCTAGAAGAGGAATTTCTGAGTAAGAGAGTATGTGTGTTTGTAATTTTGGTAGACATTACCAGAACTGCCTCTCACTTCCATTCGCACTATAGGAATAACCTATTTCCCCGAACCTACGCCTTCATCAACATGATGTTGTTAGGAGTTTCATTTTTGTTTCTCTGCCATGCTGATAGGTGAAAAATAGTATTTGTTTAGTTTTATAAGTGAGATTTTACATTTTTTAGAGTCATCCTTTTTTTACTGATTTGTAGGTACCCTGTGTAGAGTAGGGGAACTACCCTTTAGTCTGTGATAATGAATTGCAAATATTTTTTCCCTGTTTGTCATTTACTTTTTATCTTATTATATTGGCTTTTGCCAGGCAAGGCAGATATGCTTTATTGGGGCAAAGAGAAATTTCTCTCTCCCTACCTTTTAAGGATTGAAATTCTGTTTCACATTTGAAGTCCTCCTCTACTGCAAGATTATTTTTCAAATTCTCCTAAAATTTCCTTTGGTACTTTTTATAGTTCCCTTAAAAACCTCTTTTATTATGGAGAATGTCGAACATAGTAAAAAACAGAATAGTATAATGAAGCCTAAGCAGTCATTACCAAGCTTCAGCGACTGTTGACTTACCTTGTTTGGTCCAAGACCCCATCCATTTCCTTGCTCTTACATAATTTCTGAAGAAATGTCAGATCTTTTATAACTTCATCTGTAAATATTTTAGTGTATATTTCTAAAGATGGGTAGTCCTTTAAAAGTATAACCACAGGGGCGCCTGGGTGGCGCAGTCGGTCAGGCGTCAGACTCGGTTTGGACTATGGTTGTGATCTCAGGGTTGTGAGATAGAGCCCAGCGTCTGGCTCCTTGCGCAGCACAGAGTCAGCTCAAGTTTCTTTCTCCCTCTCCCTCTGCCTGTCCCCTCTGTGCTCATGCACCCCACGCTCCCTTCCCCCTCTCTCTAATAAATCTTTTAATTAATTAATTTATTTATTTGACGAGAGAGACACAGCGAGAGAGGGAACACAAGCAGGGGAAGTGGGAGAGGGAGAAGCAGGCTTCCCACGGAGCAGGGAGCCCGCAGGGCTCGATCCCAGGACCCTGAGTTCATGACCTGAGCGTAAGGCAGACGCTTAATGACTGAGCCACCCAGGCGCCCCTAAATAAATCTTTTAAAAAATGATTTATTAAAAACTAAATAAAAATAAAATAAAAATATAACCACAATACCATTTTGATACCTAAAAATTGAATACTTTTAAATATCACATAGCTCTTAAGTATGCAGACGTTCAATTGTCATATCATAACCTTTTTTTGCATTTTGTTGGACTCAGAATCTAAATAAAGTCTATGTATATTGCAATCGGGATCAATCTCCCAAATCTCTTAAGTTATGGGTTCCCCTATTCCACCCCCTCCCCCGACAGGCTTGTTTTTGTCTTTGAGATTTGTTAGAGAAAATGGATTCTGTAACTTCCTACATCTGTATTTTCTTACCGCATCCTCATTGCATAGTTGAATATATTCCTATATATTTCCTATAAATTGGTATGAGGATCTAGAATGGCAATAAGATGCAAATTCCTTTTTTAAGTATATTTCATAACTGGCATTGTATCCCATCAGAAGGCAAATAATTTCTGGCTGTCTTTTGGAGGCACTGTGCTTAGATGCATTAAATTATTAGGGATTGAAAATGATGTTTTAGTTCTATTATTCCTTTTTCATTTATTTATTAGCTGTCCTCAAGGTTCATCCACATTTATGCATGTTGCAGAATTCCTTCTTTTTAAAAGCTGAATAATACTCCATCGTATATGTATGTATATCACATTTTCCTTACGCATTCATCTGTCAAAGGACATTTGGGTTGTTTCCATACTATGGCTATTACGAATAATGCTGCAGGGAATACGGGAGTGCTGATATCTCTTTGAGATCCAGATTTCAATTCTTTTGGATGAAGACCCAGAAGTAGCATTATTGGCTCATATGGTAGTTCTAGTTTTAATATTGTGAGACATCTCCCCTCCCCGCCTCCCGAAAAAAGAGATCTCCATATTGATTTCCATAGTGGCTGTACGATTTTGCATTAGCTGGAATGTTTTATAGAGAGACACTTCTTCTCTGGTACTTGATTAAATAGTGCTACGGTTTATAAAGGAGAGGCAGGATAAATGCCTGTTTTTTTTCACCTGTATTTACCAGTTTTCAAAATTCCCTGTATCCTAAATGGTGATCAGTTATTTTTATCATTTTGAACTCACAGATTTAAATATATTTGATGTGTTAGTCTACTGCAATTCTTGTATTGTTGCTTATATTGTCCCGTATTTGGACAGCAAGCTCCTCTGCAGGTTGGAGCCTGTGTCCTTTTGATTCGGTCATAGCAGGTTTTGCTAGTGTCTTTCGTATCTGGTAGGAAAAGACGTTCCAGGCCCATCTTTGTATATTGTGTGTGGGTTTTTTCTTGTTTGTTTTTTTCCCTTTGAAACCTGAAATCAGCCATTTCTTTAAGTAAATCTAATTCCTTTTAATGAAAAATGCTATTTGAAGATTGTAATCTGGGCACTCGCTCTGTGATTCCTCCCTTCCTTCCTTTAGTGTAAATATTTGGACCATCTTGGAATTTATATTGGTATAAGGCATGAGGTAGGAATTCACTTTGGTCTTTTTCCAGAGATCTACCCATTATTATGAAACAGTATAATGTCGTCATAGTTCTTTGTTGTACTCTTGCATACTATTATTATACATGTCTTTGGGACTAGTTGTGGACTTTCTACTTTTTCTAGTCTCTGCTTGGTTTTTGGTGAAAAAAAAATTTTTTTTATATTCTTTTTGTTTTTATATGGCCAAATTTTAGAATCAGTTCTGTTTCAGGAAAAAAAAATCTGTTCATATTTTTATTAAAATCGGTGAACAGTTGCTATCTGGATGATCTAAAAACATGGGAAGGTTCTTTGTATGAATTAAGTTTTTGTAGCATAAGAAAGTATCCCCAAACTCATAACTTAAAACAACAGAGACAAAATTTTTCTTTAGTTCTGTGGGTAAGCTGTGGGTGGTTCCAACGATTTGGAAAGCCCAGCTGAGGCTGGATGAGCTTTGAGTGGCCTCCCCGCAGCGCTGGACTCTCACCTGGTGCAGCTGGGCTGGCTGGGGTGGGATGGCCTCATCTGCAGAGGCCAACCCGGGCTGGTTCAGCGGTCACTGAGGCGAGCCTGGTGACAAGACAGGCAAGGCTCCATGTGCAAGTGCTTTTCATGCCTTTGCTTCTGTCACATTTGCTGTTATTCTGCTGGCCAAGGCAAGCACATGAACAAGACCAGAGTCAAGAGATGGAAAAATAGCCTTCGCTTCCTCATGCATTGGAGGAGTGGCAAAGTCATATATTGCAAAGATGGTATTCTTATAGGGAGAGGAGGATTTCTTGTGGCCACTCTTGCAAATAATCTGCCATATTCCCCAGTTTTTCCAACTTTCAGGAACATTGTAAAGCTTTTTCCAGATCACTTTCTGCTTTCTGCTACTGTATATGGTGTCTCCCTCCTCCCATTTTAATTTAGAATTCTTGGGCAGGTGGTACATGTACACAATTAAAATGGAAATGATGTGAGGGGCGCCTGGGTGGCTCAGACGGTTGAGTGTCTGCCTGTGGCTCGGGTCATGATCCCAGGGTCCTGGGATGGGGCCCCGCATCGGGCTCCCTGCTCGGCGGGAAGCCTGCTTCTCCCTCTCCCTCTGCCTGCCACTCTGCCTACTTGTGCTGTCTCTCTCTCTCTCTGTCAAATAAATAAATAAAATCTTTAAAAAAAAAATATAGTGGCTCAGACGGTTAAGTGTCTGCCTGTGGCTCGGGTCATGATCCCAGGGTCCTGGGATCGAGCCCCGCATCGGGCTCCCTGCTCGGCGGGCAGCCTGCTTCTCCCTCTGCCTGCTGCTTCCCCCGCTTGTGCTCTCTCTCCCTCTCTCTCTCTCTGACAAATAAATAGATAAAAATCTTTAAAAAAAAAATGGAAATGATGTGAAAGGAAATCCACTGAGAAATGCACTCCTTCCCTCTCCCACCTCTATAGGTAACCAGTTTTAAAATAATTTGTTTCTCTAGTGCTTTTTGGTGGAAATACTGGCAAGTATAAATATCCTTCTACCTAGGAAAAGCAGTAGTCTTCTGTATGCCCTATTCTGCAGCTTGCTTTCTTCTCTCCGTGGTGCTCTCATTCCACACCAGTGCAGGGAGACTGTTCACATTCTTTCATTGCTGCCTAATACTCCCTTATGGTGACAGACTGTGGTTCACTTAACCAGTTCCCTGTGACTAGACGCTAGGGTCGTGTACAGCACCGTTTGCCATAAATACCTGGTACACAGAGATGCATCTAGAGAGTGGAGTCCCAAAATGAGATTTCTGAGTCAAAGGGTCAATTTATCTTTAAGACTATAGTGAGATAGCATTTCTCCCTCCCCAGATTGGCAGAATATCCAAAAGTTGGGTAATTTATTCTGTCTGTGAAGCTACAGAGAACCATTACTCTGACATATATATATTTTGCTGGTAATAGTTTAAATGGTACAGTCCCTAATGGAAATCTGGCAGCATCTTGCAAATTAATTTGTCTTTCTTTATGTGTGAAATTGAGCATTTTCTTTTAAATATGTTTAAGTGCCATTTATATTTTTCTATAAACTGTTTCTCTGCCCATTTTTCTGGGTTGCTGGTCTTTTTCTTAAGTTCAAGAAGCTCTCTATGTTAGGAAGAGTAACCGTTTGTGGTATGAATTACATCTTTTTCCTTTATAAGTTGTGCAATATATGTTAATGATTTTTTTTTAAGGTTTTATTTATTTATTTGACAGAGAGAGACCGCAAGAGAGGGAACACAAGCAGGGGGAGTGGGAGAGGGAGAAGCAGGCTTCCCGCCAAGCAGGGAGCCCGATGCGGGGCCCGATCCCAGGACCCTGGGATCATGACCTGAGCTGAAGGCAGACGCCTAACGACTGAGCCACCCAGGGGTCCCTATGTTAATGATTTTTTATAATAACTTTGTTCCCAGCCATGTTACAGGGGTCAGCAAATTGTGGCCCATGAGCAAGATCTGGCCTGCCATGTGTTTTTTGTAAATAAAGTTTAATTGGAATGCAGCCACGCTCATTTGCATAACGTGTCTGGTAACTTTTGTCCTAGAGCAGCAGAAACAGACCGTATGGCTTGCAGAACTTAAAATGTTTAGTATTGTGCCCTTTGCAGAAAAAGGAGAACCGACCCCAATTTGAAGCAACTACATCAAAGTGTTTCGTATGATGCAGCCATTTTGATCTGGCCTTAAAAATAAAAAAACCCAATTAACTTCTTGTGTGTACGTGCAGTTATGAAGCCGTGGGCAGAACAGGCAGTCACACGTGGGCGTCAGAAGTGTCTCTTTTGGCACATTACTTGGTCAAAGTGACGTTATGTATGATATAGCCCGTTTGCCACCACCTAATCAAATAACTATTAGAACACTTTTGTCCAGTTGTTCTTATACACAGTACATAAAGAAGCTTTGATCTGGGTGAGTTTGGGTAGGAAGTCTCTTAAAATCATCTCTGTCTCTAGCAGTTTGGTTTGGTTCCGAGGATTTCCTTGGTCCCAGTCCTTTCCAGAGCTATTCTCCATGTATGGAGTACAGGGAGGGGAAGTAATGTGGACATGGATGGTGCAGTGTGATTTATTTATGATGGCTATTCAGAACTTTTCTCTTCCTCTTGTGATTGTATAATTGCCCTTTGTTACACTCAGATTTAAGATTAGTCTAAATATGTCTTGGAAATTTATATTCCTATACTCAGTGAATTGCTATTTACATTTCTATATGTCTTGGAAATTTCCAAAATTGCTCATCTAGTTGATCACTAGTTAAAAAATTCCTCTAAGTGCATCATATTTCAAGAAAATAGATACAAGCCCATTTTAGGAAAAAACATTTAAAGAACATACCAGTTTCACTGGTGGTTTATTCCCGAAATTTTTGCATAAGAAAAGTTTTTAGCCATTCTTTATGGCTGCTACAATTCTTTGTAGAAATTTCTTCTTTTGGGAGAAGATCTTTTACTAGAGCAACTATTAAAATAAAACTTAATGGAACTTTATCATCCTGACTATATTCTTGAATAGGTCATAAACACGTTGCTTGTGAACATTTAAGGAAACGTTATTTTTTTTTTTAAGATTTATTTGACAGAGGGAGCATGTGTGTGCTGTCTCTCTTGCGGTCTCTCTCTGTCAAATAAATAAAATCTTAAAAAAAAATAATTAACATATATCGCACAACTCATAAAGGAAAAAGAAGGTTGAAGATCTGGTTAGAGTTCATTACAATGCAGTTGACAGGGAAATTTGGTTATTTTTGTGACATATGCTTCGGGATAATAACATACCACGGCATCATATTTCTAGGAGTTTCATGTAATTTTTAGAACACTTAATTTTATTTTATTTTATTTTTATTATTTTTTTAAGATTTTATTTATTTATTTGACAGAGAGAGAGTGAGAGCAGGAACACAAGCAGGGGGAGTGGGAGAGGGAGAAGCAGGCTTCCCGCTGAGCAGGGAGCCCGATGTGGGACTCGATCCCAGGACCCTGGGATCATGACCTGAGCCAAAGGCAGACGCTTAACGACTGAGCCACCCAGGTGCCCTAGAACACTTAATTTTAATAACATATCTACGTAAGTATAATGCAGGAGGGTTGAATATCACTTATTTGACAATGCTCCCATGTAATTTAACATACCAAATAAGCCTAATTACTTTAATTTCTCAAAAAAAATCTTTGAAACATTCTGTGGGCCCTTTGGAACACCTCAGATTATGTGGTCAAAAGACTTTATTTTAGAAATTGATTTGGGGGAGTAGGTCAGAAATATCAAAAGGTTTGGACATTTGATTAAATAGAATCAAGTCATTATGAAACAATTATCCATTTAATCACAATGACAGTACAAGATTTCAAAGGCAAATACAGGTTACAGAGTTGTGAGCAAAATTTAGCTCTTTTCCTGTTAAGACTCAGTTTTCTTAATCAAAGAGCTGATAAACATAGGAAATTATTTTGGCAAATAATAATTGTTATGCAGATAATGTAAAAGGTAAAGAAAAACTTTTGTTTACAATTTCTTAGGGAGAGCAGACCAATAGTTCAAGAGAACTTTGTACTTTTAACAAACAAAAAAAAAAAGGTTGCACCAGGGTACTTTTGATATTAAAACTCATTTACTTATTTAAATTTATCCTCATCTCAGCCAGTACTGACCACACATAAAGTTCTTTCTGAAGACTGTTTCTCCATAAAACTTCTACAAGTTTTTTTTACATTCAAATGGATTTTGCCCTAAATTTTCCCTCTTTGAATAACCAGTCCCACTTGAGGACAACATTATTTTCTTTTTCTCCAACAAATATGTATTTTCATTCCTCATATTTTTTCTTATGAAAAGCACATCCCACTTTCCTCACATACCAAGTTGTTTCCCTTGTTGTTTCCAGTGATCTTAATTATATTTGTTAGAATTCTTAATGCTTAGAAACCTTAATTTCTAGTGGAAACAGGGTAGTAAGCAATTGTGAACTGTCATGCCAGAATTCATTAGATTGGCAGATATATATTTTATATGAATGTGGTGTTTTTCCATAGTACAGTCTTTCAGTAAAGCATAAAGTATGATTATTAACAGACCCAAATTTATTCTTAGTTTCTGCATTGGTAAGACAGTAGATAAGCCATGTTCATTACTTAATGTTTCCTTATTTTATCTTATTGGAAATGATCTAGACAATCAATGAATTTAACTCATCATTTAACTTAGCAAGATTTTAAAATCTAGGTTACCAGAGATTTCGGAAGCTATTTAAAAGTTTACCTACAAACCTTTTTATTTTATTTATATCTATTTAATTTACTTGTTCTTAACAGTTATACCCATAAAATTTGATGAGGCATCAGACAAAGTCAGCTGTTATTCTAAGTTTCTTTTTCTTCTGGAAGATTTTGCAATAGAGATACCATGAACTTATTTGACTTTTAGTAAACAAGCAGAATAAACGTTTTATATTTAATGCTGATAACTCTAAATACATGTCTGCAACCTTAAGTTAGTTTTAATACCAAATATTGCCCCAGATCACTTGAACTTGAAAAACATTTGGGTTAGTTTCTATCTTTCTGAGCTTTAGGATGGCCAGTCCTTACAAGTGCATGCCTTCAAATCAACTAGCTCTTTTATAAATTAATTTTAGCAATACCATCCAGAGGTAGAGAAAATATCTCACATTTACAATATACATGGACACACAAAAAAATGGACAAGATACAAACAAAATCTTAATTTTCTTTCTACTAATATTTGTGGAGAGGACATTACAGTCCCAGTTTTTAAATACTTTTTTTTTCTTCAGTTTCAGGAGATTGTGTTTACATTTCAAAGATAAGATTTATAATTTCAAGGGACAGAGAAAGAATATAAAAAAATTTTTTCCTAGACTTTCAGGGTAATTGCTATTAATTGCTATTTAAAATTTACTTTTTTTTAAGGTATAGAACAATTGTGTTCCAATATCTTGATCTCTTATAATATGTACAAACATTTTGAGAGGAATAGGTGAGGCTTGGAGATTGGTAAAGTTGGTGAGCTTTAACTTGTTTCTAGAGTTGTAGTTCTGGTTTTGTAGAGGTTTGTAAAAGACAGTTATTCCTAATTCCCCAAAGACCTGGATTACAGCCTGAATATCAAGGGATTGGCCCTTATTTTTTTTTTAAGATTTTATTTATTTATTTATTTGAGAGAGAGAGCGAGCATGGGGGGGGAGGGTCAGAGGGAGAAGCAGACTCCCTGCTGAGCAGGGAGCCCGATGTGGGACTCGATCCCAGGACCCCGGGATCATGACCTGAGCTGAAGGCAGTCGCTTAACCAACTGAGCCACCCAGGCACCCGATTGGCCCATATTTTTAACTAAATTTGCTTCTCTATATCAGGAAGAATTTTAACTAAAATGGGAACCAAGAGATTTATGACTTTGTAAGGTATGTATAGAGCATTTTAACAAAAGCCTTTTTTTCTGGGTACAAAATTTACCCTTGGCTTTGATTACTCCCTGAACATTGGCCTTTTGCAGATCATTTGTATAAGGCCTAGGAGAAATTTTGGTCATCTATTTCCTCAGTGAAGGCAAAGTTGTGAAATATAGTCAAGTAATCTAATTACTCCCTAAATTAGGTAGGGTCTTTTGAAAGTAGAAGTAAAAAGATTTTAGAATTTTAAAGATCTGCAGCTGTCCAGGGGATGTGAATTCTTTCACAGCGGGGTAGTCTGTGAAACGACACTGTACAGGAATGCCCAAGGCAGGCAGAACGTGATCCCAGGGCCCAGGAGTGTAGGAGCGAGGCCAGCCGTATTGCCAGTCTCAGATGCTTTTGTTAGATTTATTTTCTGGCTTTCAGCTCTTACATGAGCATCCTAGATACCTAGAGCCTAGAGATTAGGCCGGAATGATCTCTGTAATTCAGAGGGAAGTTAAAACAGGCAGGTGAGCCTGGATTTTAAGAAGGGGAATTTACTTTGGGTGTGGACATTTATTTTTAAGTCTTAGGGCTAATTTCTGTTCTTTTGTCTTGTCAGGGGAGTCTCTGAGGCTAGCCATTACACTAATAACACAACTGAGCTCTCTCTCTCTCTCTCTTTTTAATATAGCCAGTTTAAGGGATCCATTGTCTGGCCATTGGTGAGTAGGATCTATTAGTAGCAACTCAAATCAATAAGCCTTTTAGTGGCTTAACCAAAGATGCAAGAGGCTTCCAGAGAAGGGCATAGATGATGCAGACCCCATGATCCAAAAGTTTACTCCCGAAACTAGTATAAGAACGTTTAAAGGCACGGGCAGTAAGGATGGTGTCTCCCGCATCCCACGAGAATGTGAGATGCCTCCAGTCACAGGCCTACTAATCTGTAACACCAGGCAGGTGCTTCTGGAATGGTACTCAAGCAGTGAAAGTTGAGATGACAAAAGTTCCTCTCGGCTGGGACCTCTCGTGACAGACACCCCTGAGAGCTGGCACAGCTGGACAGAGAGAGGCTCGGATCCCCAGTCTATTCGACTGGCCACCAAGGTGCACCCTCTGGATGGTGGAGACCAAAGAGAATATTCCCATTGGTCATAAAGCCAAGCTCTTGGAACATGGAACAAGATGAAAGGAAAACTCCAAAAGCTTTATGTAAGCCTTGGATCTGCTGGAGCCACACTAATACCTGGGAGGGATGTGCTGTGGGGTTGAGGACTGTGTGTTGTCTTAGAGTATACACCTCATTGTACAGAAGTTTTCTTGAGGTTGGCAGGTGACCTAGTGTTAGTCTACCCTGTTGTGGGGCCAACTTCTCCTATCACGGGAGTCCTCTTGAGGTGGCCAGTGCCCTAGCAGCTTTTAAGTGCTCGACCCCTGCCCACCAATTTTGTGGCTTTGGCTTCCAAGGTGTCCCTTAGCAACAGATGATAAACAATAGAAGAGACACAAAGGAGAACAGAGACCATCTCTGGGAGGAAATGGATCAGTAACCAAATGTAACCAGAGTCACTAAGCCCAAGGAACTAGTGCCACAAACATTTTCTCCTGCTAATCTGAGTTTAGAAAGTAAGAAGAGGACTCTCACCATCTTCTCCATTGACTCTGCAGGTAGAGATTCCGGGAGGCTGACATGGTAAGAAATCTCACCTTCTGTGGCTGCTGGTCCGATGTCCCAGGGTCTCCCAGCTGCACTTGAGTCCGGGGTGAGCGGGGGCTGGCAAGTTAAAGTATCCTGCCCAACCACGCCAACTGTCCAGGAGCATGAATTCCTGTCCCTTTCTAGGGACATTCCTGTCCTTCTAGCTGGACTAAGAATCAAATTGACATGAGACAGATTAACAGGAGAAAATGAAATTTAATAGCATACGTACAGGGAATCCACACAGGCAAAATGAGGTATATGTAGCTGAGGTACAGGGGTGCAAGACCTGGCTACGGGGGTCCCAGACAGACTGGTTTTGGCCATTCGCCACTGACAAAATCCACAGGCAGAGAAAGGAGCCGTGGTAAAAACAAGAAAGGAATTGATTTCATTGAGACCACCCACCAGGAAAACAGCACCCTAGCATCTCAAAGACTGTCTCCAGAGTGCTGAAAGTACTTCCAGGTCTGTATAAGGAAAATGTGGGGCAAAGGTGGGTGGGTACGTGTAGGTGGGTACGTCAAGTGTTGGGGTCAGGCATGTGGGGTCTTGCTGGCTCAAGGCAGACCTTATTGCTTAAGGGGGTAGTTTTGGTTCTCATGCTTTGTCCACGGGGACTTTTTTTTTTTTTTTTTGGCCTGAGTTAAAAGATAAGCTGGACAGAAGAACTTAATCAGAAAGTTTGAGGTCAGAATGCAGGTGGTTGAAGTCCTCCTTCAAATAGGAGGTTCTGAACTAAGATGGGGGCAGGGGTCTGGGGCTTCAGAGGAAAGGAGTGCATTTCCCAGGGCAGTGAGAAGAGCAGGTATCTGCTAATTAGATGGTTGCCCTGCCCTACAGCTGGGTCATCAGATACAGTTTATCTCAGCGAATAACCCTTATTCTGGGGAAGACCCTCAACGTGGATTCTTCTATGTGGTTAAGGGAAGGGCAGATGTTTCTCTTGAGCTGCAGGGTCTCATTGCCTTCAGCTGAGAATAATCTTCCTACTAACGTGGTCCATCTTGGGGGTGGCCTGCCCTTGGCCCCAACACCTTCTTTGGAAGTTTTAAGAGCAACATACCCAAAATGTGATAATCGATCCATGTCCTCTGGGAAAGAGTTTCTTAATGTGTGTGGCCATCTGGGACCTCAACCCGGCCCTAAATTCACAGTTTTAGTAACGACACAGGGGAAGCTGTGGAAAGCATGCATAGCAGGCTTTCTGAGGACTCTCGGGCAGGAAAGGATAAACAGTAGTTGGGTGGAGTTGGATGATGGCTTCAGAATTCAGAAAACTTAGTAGGTTGGGGCAGTGGCTAAATCTAACAAGATGAAATTTTACAGGGGTAATTTAAGATTCTCTGTTGGATGCAAAGTAACAGCTGAACAAGCGCAGGCGAGGATTGAACTGAAATCACAGATTGTTATAAACCGAAAAGCATTTAAGTCTTAATCATTTAGAATAAGGACAAATACATCTGCATATATTAAAGGTATAATAATGCTCTTAGAGTCTATTAAAGGAAGTTCTTTTTCTTATGATCTTGATGGTTATGTAAAAATGAGATAGAGGAAAGCATTAACGGTATACGATTTCACAAGAAGTCAAATGAGCGTGCTGAAGTAAAACACGCTTGGCATTTGAGGGCCGCCTGGGTGGCTCAGTCGGTTAAGCGTCTGCCTTTGGCTCAGGTCATGATCCCGGGGTCCTGGGATCGAGCCCGCATCGGGCTCCCTGCTCAGCCGGGGGTCTGCTCCTCCCTCTCCCTCTGACCCTCCCCCGCCAAAGCTTGCGCGCATGTGCTCTCTCTCAAATGAATAAATAAAAAATCTTAAAAAAACAAAAAGCAAGCTTGGCATGAACTAGTTATATAGAAATATCACTTACATGTAAAATTTCACTTCTCAGGGGTCACATTAATAAAGGATCTGTCCGTCTCTTGAAATTTTTTATTTTTAGTTTTTGAGTGTCTCTGTTTTTAAAGTGAGAGAGCTACATTACTGAAAATTTACTGCTTTTCCCTAGATTTAATTATGATTTATATAAAACCAGAGAAGCAGGTGCTTAAGGATGGGGACTTGTCCTCTGCATTTTGACCCCCACATGAACTTTCTGCAGCCCGTTTTGTTTTTTTGTCATTTTGAACTTTTTAATTCTCTTGTTCACTTTAGGTTCTAGTGTTTTGTTTTGCAAAATAGGAAACGCAGTAGTGTTACTACATCCAGTGTTTCTCTTTTATTTAAAATGTCGTCTTAATAAATTCTTTGGTTTGGGGTTATTGGTTTGTATCAACTTGGGCTCTCTTGGTTGTGTGACAGAATCTGAACTCCCATTAGCTTAGGCACGAAAGGAGACCCGATGGCTCTTGTGTCTGAGAGCAGGAGAGCAGCCTCAGGCTTGTCCCTCGAGTGATCCCCTCAGGACGTTCTTTCTCTTTGTCATTCCACTCTGTACCTCAGCTAGTTAGCCACTGGCAGCATTTTCAGAGAAAAAGACCCTTGCTCCCCAGCATCTGTATCAATTTCTAGGAAAGAGTTCTGATTGTCCCTGTTTGGGTTATGTGCTTACCAATGGCTTGGAGTCAAGCGGGAAGTTTCCAGAAGGAAGGGATGTGGAGCAGACAACATAACAGATGTTTGCGACGTGGTCAAGAAGATTGAATACTTTGATACCCCTCTGTTCTCTCTCAAAAGGAAATGTGTGTTAAGGATGATGGGTTCCGCACATACCCGCGGCGTGGCGCCACAGGTCTAGTCCAGTGCCTGGACCATCGAGAGCTTTGGATCTGTAATGTTTATTTTACTGTCGCTAGATGATGGAACTTATGTTCAAGATTGCGGTCTACTATCCCTTCACCTTCTTCTATAAGACTTTTTGGTATTGCTGTTGAAGAGATTGTTGTTGACGGTATGTTTTCAACATACAGTATCCCATCCCCTGCTGTCCAGGAACTGTGTAGAGACTTAGCTCCTGAAAATACTTGAGTCATTTCTTAAACTGTAGCCAACGCTGGAGAAAGCAGCATCAAAAAATGGACCTTTTCTCAAAGGCCGTACAAAGCATAGGGGGACTGATGGGCATTTGGGGTGGAGGCCAGCATCTCTGTATATGCTGTCAGTGGTGGAGCGAGGGAGAAGCCAGATCCAGATACCAGAAAAGCAGGTAAAGAGAGACAGCGCCCCGAGGGTTTCCGTTCTAGGGGCTTCCGGGCTACCTAAGCTTGGTAAGAGTGGTTGCTCAAATTTGTTTTCTGTTGACACGTTATGCTCATTTGGGGATGTGCTTTTTAACATTTTTTTGTTCTCTAAAATTTCTCTCAATTCTAATTTCTAAGAAGCATCTCTAGGATTTTTTTTTCAGGCGGCTTAAATCCATGTTTCCATAAACCTACAATGTTTATATATATTTTTCCATGGCTAAAGTTCAGTTATATTTAAATGTGGGAGTTTCCAGTTTTCGTTTTTGACTTGTTCCATCAAGTTGTACATTTGGTACACAAGAGGCTTTGGTATTCTGTAGTGGGGATTAGATTTAGCTGCATTAGAAAAAACTTGTTAACCGGGATCCCTAAGGAACAATAACCAAGCAGCAGGCGGTTCATCCGGCTCTTGGGTGCACACCAGGCCCTTCCCAGGAAGCTCGCAGTCCTGGGGGCCATGCCTGGCCCAGGGACCCTCTTCACCCTCCTCACGGATTTATCTGTATCTGCCCTTGATGCGTGAGGAATTGAGGTTGGGGTGATGTGGTTTTTAAAAAATACCCCACAACGTGACCAGCAGAATTCTGTCAACTATTGCAGCAGTATGAGAAAGAGCCATCAGGCGCCCCGTGTCCTGACCCCAGGAAAACTGTCGTGCTCACAGTTCTGCTCCGGCCTGCTCCGTCCACCCCCTTCCCAGCCTCTCAGGACGGAAGGCCAGGAGCTGATGCCGTTCTGTGACTGACAGACCGGACCGTTTGTTTCTTTCTAACATTTTGTTATGAAAAAACCTCAAACATGTAGAAAACTTGAAATCATTTTCCATTGAACACTATCAGCCCATCTAAATTCTGTAAACAACATTTTACTCTACCAGCTTTGTTGCATATTCATCCCTCAGTCTTATCATCCTTTTTTTTTTAATGTATATCAAAATAAATTAGTATTTGGAGGGTGGTTGTTTTTTGTTTTTTTGTTTTAACCTTTTACCAGTAGCTGTGAATCCTTAATCTTTGTTCTGAGATTTCAGGCATCATTAAGCAAGTGTGGGGAGACTGCACTAGCAAGCAGGAGGGCCTAGCGCAGTTCCAACCATATGGTGGGTGTTCAGTAAATATTTGTTAAATGAGTGCAGTTCCATTAGTCCTGTTTGACTAGCTCTGTACATATACTTGAACTTGCCACTTAGGACAGTTACTTTCCAAATAAATCGTCAGTTTCCTAGGTACATGAAGATGGACCTTCTTTTATGAGATAATCCATGAAAGACAATTATTTAGAATATGAAACGGATTAAAAATATATATTAAGTACTATAAAATATATATGATACCTACTTTTTACCACAGTGATCATCTTGGAATGTGTACATAGTGGTATTCCCGGGAATCCATGTTTCTGGGTTGACGCACACCACAAGGACCCTCTTGAGGAAGAGGCTGAAGGAGCAGCCCCACCTCCCATCAACCAGAACAGCTTCCCTTTAGTCTGTTTTCCATGGAATTAAGATTTTATTGCAGGAAAAGTTTGAAAATCACAGCTATTAGGTCAGCTAACCAGTATACACCACCCTGTGGAGGCTCTCGTATAGTGGGTAGTATTCCAGGAGAAGAATGTAAGTATATCTTGCTCCCTGGATCTTAAATTCTGAGTTTAGTTGGCTAGGGGTACTGCATCATTAAAATTCATCCCAGTGGCTCTAGATAAAGAATAGTGAGCATTTTCACTGCCAGGGAATAATCTAAACGTATGAATCTTACATGAGTGTACACATGTGTGCATCTGTGTGTTCCTTTAGTCCCTGAGAGTGAGTGTGCCCAGAATGAACGATGTCTCTATTTTCACTTCTTACCTCTGTAAAGAAAGGGTGTTGGGGCACTTAGGTGGCGCAGTTGGTTGGGTGTCTGACTCTTGGTTTGGGCTCAGGTCATGATCTCCGGGTCTTGAGATCCAGCCCTGTGTCGGGCTCTGCACTCAGTTCAGATCTGCTTGTGATTTTCTCTCCCTCTGCCCCCGCCAAATAAATAAATCTTTTAAAAAAAGAAAGAAACAAAGGGCATGCTTTTCTCTCCCCTCCCCCGCCGATGAAATAGGTGTGTTTTGAGAACATTTTGGGATCTGATCTCTGAAGGCAGTATGGGCAGCTACCAGAAACCTTCCCTGTTTCCAAAACAGAGTAGGGGCCCTCACCGTTGGTGTCCTCTTTCCTCACAGTAGGGCTGATGAATCATTTTGGTAATATGTCTTCCTTTATTTCAAAACAACCATAGCCACGGTCATGAGTGTTCATGCCAGCATGTTTACAAATTGTATGATAAAGATTGTTTGATTTTTTACTGTGAAGTTTACATTTGTAACTTCCTCTGTTTGTCTCTATTCCCAATAGGCTCGGGTTATGTATGATTTTGCTGCTGAGCCTGGCAATAATGAACTGACGGTTAATGAAGGAGAAATCATCACAATTACAAATCCGGTAAGAGGTTTTAAAATCTGATGGTCTCTTAAGGACAATAATTATTTTTAAGATTTTATTTTGTTTAATAAGTTGATAATTCAAACCCACACAAATTTTTACCCTGTTGTTTATGAAGTATTGATGGTGAAGTAAGACTCTATATTTTATAAACAGTGAATAAAAGTTAAGTCCCCTAAAGGTAGTTGGATGGGGTTCCATCAGACAGAAATGGAAGGCGATGTCCCAGACAGATCCCAGCCAGATCACAGGTGTAGAGATTAGAAAACATTCAGTTTCTTGGAAGTCACAGCTGAGGCTGATTGACAGCCTGTGCGCCAAGTGTTTGGCTGAATACTACACATGTATTCTTGACATGTTTTCTCCATGAACTCTGTGAGCTAGGGACTTTTAATCTGTGTTTTACAAATGAGGGTAATGAGACGTAGAGGGCAAGCAAACTTGCCCAAGATCACTTTGTTTATAAGTGACAGAGTAAGGGTGCAAAACCACATCTGCTTGGCCTCTGAGCCTCTGCTTTTTCTCTCTGCTGGGAACACAACACGTAAACAAGGGTCCCAGGGGTCCGGGGCACATATGTGCCAGTAGCAGACAGGCTAAGAAAACTGGCTCTTCAAGCCAAATCAGACAGGATCTGTGGGCCAGGATGTAGACTTTGGACTTCATTTGTAAGTAGTGGATTCATTTAAGGGTTTTCTTCTTGATGTTGTTGTTAGGCAGGTGATGTTGTGAGACTTGCATTTCCAGGAAATTAATCTAGCACAGGTGTATTGAGTGAACTGGCGTGGCGGGAGCCTGGGGATGCGACTTCAGGTCGTAGCAACAAGAATTGAAGAAAGCTGAACACAGGAGGCCTTGCAGAGTCAGACCCAGAGGACTTGGTGCCAGATTAGATACTGTTGGAGAGAAAAGAGGCAGGGATCCCCAAGAGTTTTGGCCTTTGACCTGAGAGAATGGTGGATTTATTAAGTACGTGAGTCAGAGAGAAAAGCTTCTTTGGGACGATTAAATGAGTTTATTGTTAGATATGTGGCGCTTGAAGAATAGTAAATAATTAACCCTTCCCTACAGCTTTGCCTCAGTTTAAAAATGGAAATGGCCGAGCTGGAGGTGAGAGCTGGGGATAGGCCAGCTCTCCGGGACACCTTTGAGAGTAGCATGTGAAGAAGGTGGCCGGGACAGCTGGAGACGTCCTGGGAAGGGAAGGAGGAGATGCAGGTGTTCCTCCAGGTGGGGGGACAGGGGCCTGGGACAGCGCAGAGACCGGGGAAGGAGAACGGGAATGACCAAGAGAGGATGGTGGCTTCTTAATACTGATAGTATTTTCAAAACCTGTCTTAATATGTTTTAGATACAAAAAATAATTACTGGGTAGGAAAAGTATATATAGTTTTAGATAATATACTAAGTGTATATAAGTAAATAGTTTATTTTTAATCATTAGAGAGATTAAAGATTCTTTATCTGATTTTTTTAAATGAAGAAATAGTCTTCATTTCCTGGTAAAATAGTATTTAAGTTGTTGTCATGCTCAAAAATGGACAAAGTAGTCGCTTAATGTGATTTTTATTTTTATTATTTTATTTAAAAAAAACAGTTAAGCACCTGACTCTTAGTAATAAGAGTAATAAATCTGTAAATAAATAGTAATAAATAAATCTGTTTTTAATAAATAAAAATAAGCCATTTATTTATTTAAATAAATTTAATACGCCATTTATTTAAATAAAATAAAATAGTAATAAATAATAGTAAATAAATAAATAATAAAAATAAAAGGAGAATGGGGAATGACCAAGAGAGGGGAGAGGCAGAGGGAGAGAACAGCCCCAACTCGGGGCTCGATCCCAGGACTTAGAGATCACAACCTGAGCCGAAGGCAGATGCCCAACCATCTGAGCCACCCAGGTGCCCCTTCAAATAATTTTTAAAAAATGTATTATTAGGGCACCTGGGTGGCTCAGTCGGTTAAGCACCCGACTCTTAGTTTAGACTGAGGTCTGATCACAGGGTCATGGGATCAAGCCCCACGTCGGGCTCCAAGCTGAGTCTGCTTAAGATTCTCTCTTCCTCTCCCTCTCCCTCTGCCCCTCCTCCCGCATGCGTGCTCGCTCTCTAAATAAATAATAATAAATAAAATCTTAAAAAAAAATGTGTTATCTAAATTCAGATAGGTATTAACTAATTGAGACATGATTCATGAACTTAAGACAACTCTTATTTTAAGGTGAAAAAGTAGGACTTTGTTGAGATAATAGATTGAAAAGTGGGAATTCTAGTATATTTTATAATTTAGTTTAGCATTGTTTATCCAGAAGAATGAAGGAACCATGGATCAGTTAGCTTTTCCTAGATAATAGGCAATCCCAAAGCTTAGTGGCTTAAACAAACAACCATTTATTGTCTTGCTCAGGAACCTCCAGGTTGGCTGGATGGTTCCACTGACCTGAGCTCCCTCACACGTCTGCAGGCACCTGGTGGGCAGCTGGGGGCTCAGTGCTTTAACACGTGGTCCTTCAGGTGTCTGGCGATTCCCCTGCTGAGGGTTGGCTGGCTTGGGGTGGGGAGTCCAGGAGACTGAGCCTTTTCTCTGTCATCTAGCAACCGAAGTTATTCACACAGCTCTTTTGGAAAAAGTGTGCAAAGCCTCTTGAGGCTAGACTCTGAACTCACTCTATGTTATTTCCACCTCACCTCATTCTGTTGGCCACAGAGGTCACAAAGGACAACACAGATTCCAGAAATGAGGGTGTCATTCTACTTCTTGACAGTCGGGGCTGCATTTTTGTCATCTGCCCCCACCCAGTGAATAGAGAGGAATTACACATGGATGACACTCTAGCCTATTGAATGGGCTACTTTTCAGTCTTTGATCACTTGTTTGATTTTTCTTGTTTTTAGATGATATCATTTTCCAGAGTAAAGAGAAGCCTTAAGAATTTATAACTTTGGGCACCTGGGTGGCTCAGTTGGTTAAGCGACTGCCTTCGGCTCAGGTCATGATCCTGGAGTCCCAGGACCGAGTCCCGCATCGGGCTCCCTGCTCGGCAGGGAGTCTGCTTCTCCCTCTGACCCTCCCCCCTCTCATGCTCTCTCTATCTCATTCTCTCTCAAATGAATAAATAAAATCTTTAAAAAAAAAAAAAAAAAGAATTTATAACTTTGAGGGCGCCTGGGTGGCTTAGTAGTCCGTTAAGCATCCGGCTCTTGGTTTTGGCTCAGGTCATGATCTCAGTGTTGTGTGCTTACCCTCACTCGCTTGCACTCCCTCTCTCTCATATAAACCTTTTAAAAAAATTTATAACTTTGAACAGTGTTAGCTCTGTGGGAATAAAGAGCTTAACATTAATTATTTTTTCATGTATAACAAAGCAAAATTTCTGTAGGAAATTCCAACTATAATGTCATATTTTTTTCTTTTCTCTCTTTTTTAAACTTTATTAGGATGTCGGTGGAGGATGGCTGGAAGGAAGAAACAGCAAAGGAGAACGGGGGCTTGTTCCCACAGACTATGTTGAAGTAAGAACTTATTGTCCTATAGTAATTAAACCTGGTCTTTGTCAGACATCTTTTTATGAATTATGGAAAGTAGCAACTTTATTTTTAATAAAAAAAATTTCCATTGTAAAAGTAATACCCGCTAATTATATAAAACATGAAAAATACATTGAAGTAGAACTAAGAAAAAATGTTACCTATAGACCCAAGCTCCAAAGAGTGACTCCAGATATTTAAATTAAGTTCCTTCTTGGGAGAGCAACTTCTAATTATTCTGGATGAATGTCCCTATTTTTCCTTTGTTTATATTGTGTAATCGCTGTTGCCTATAGTACTGTTTATATTACGAGTTCATTCACAAAGTTTAAAAAGATTTTTTTTTAAGTAGCTCTCTTTGCTCTGTGCTGGTTTAGGACCTATCCCTCAGCCCGCACTCCCATTCCCATAAACAGAGGGTCTTGGATGAGCTCCTGGGAGCTACTAACCTGGTTTAAGCTCTGTGCCCATAGATGGCAAGGATAGTGTTCCAGCCCCTGGAAGGAGCCTCCCACCTAGGACACACTCAGCTGACAAACCCCCCTCTGAGCCAACCTCCTGGCGCCCCCTGCTGGTTGTCTGTAGGTCACTCAAACTTGAGTTCTGGACACTTGGGTCAGCTTGCCTCTCCCCCCTCCGGTGACCAACTGAAACCAGGGTTGCCTGGTGCCCTGTGAGTCAAACGGAAGTGAGATCAAGAACAAGGGCCCTCTGGTTCCCCTCAAGCAGAGAGGAATGATGCCCCGGGGGGATGTTTACCTGGGTGCTGTCTCTCTCCCTGTTGTTCTTGATGGAGAGTTGGGGTGGGGAGTTTTGAACCCTCTGGAGAATCCGATGAATCTGTGGCTCTTCTTCTCAGAAATCTGTGCATGTGCATGCACCCCAGGCTCGCCTGTGCAGTTCCAGAGGGCTCACAGGCCCCTGGACTCAGCCCACCTGTCTTAATGTTTGTGTCATGCTTTACCTCTGTGCACTGTGCAGGCAGGATCCTAAAAATGGACAAAAGGAGAACAATCTGAGGATTTAAGTTGGTGCTGGCATTGATTGCATTTTCTAGAACTCTGCATACTTCTAGAAAGGAATAGTTAATATAGATGTTCAAAGGCTACCCTACCTTTTAAGAATATAAACCTCTTTTCCATAATAGATGACAATTTTTGCTTGCCTTTAGAGACTCTGTGAACTACCCCTAATCTATGAAAAAACTGTGGTTCTTTCTAATATTCAGATTTTGCCCAACGATGGAAAAGACCCATTTTCTTGTGGAAATTCAGTGGCTGACCAGGCCTTCCTCGATTCCCTCTCAGCAAGTACAGCTCAGGCCAATTCGTCAGCTGCCAACAGTAACAACCAGGTGAGTCTTCCGTCATCTGGCTGGACTGAGAGAGCAACGCATCTCTGACGGCTCACGATGCGTTCTAGCGGTTGCCGTTCCCTGAAAGCACAAAGTAGCTGTTAGATGTCTGTGTGGCATTTCTGTTGGGCATTAACAAAAACTTGCCTGTTAGACCGGCTGAAGACTGTTTTTAAAGTTGATTATAAGAGAGAATGCAGGGTGTCGTCGAGAGTTGCTTCTAGAAGTCTGGCATGATACAAACACAGACCCCTTAAGGTGCAAATATTCTCCCAAGTGGGGGAGGAAAGGCAGGGTCCCACGCTGAGGCGATGAGTGTCAGAGCTCCAGCCGGAACAGGAAATGATTTCTCTGACCTTGGCGTGTTTCTTACACTCTCATCTTGCAGATGCAGTGCAGGTGAAAAGTGGCCGCAAATCCAGCGCTCAGCACGCACTACTGCTATTGTATTGCCTCTAGGAAACTTAAAGCCGCGGGACGAGTTGAGAGAAATACACTGAAATTCGGCATTAATTTTAATGAAAGTTTGACCGGTTTAGGTGACTCTGCCTAGTTCAGTTATCGTTAAATGATTACCTTGGGTGAGCAGCAACAAGAAAAGTCAGAAGATGGAGATCAAAACGTTACCGCTTCCTACATCCTTAGAAACAAATGGGCTTTAGGGCATGTTATTTCTTGATATTCTTTAACTACATAGAAGGTTTTCAATTATGTGAAGCGTCATAGTCCTATCACTTAGTAATTATTTGCTTACAGAATGTTTATATCTTAACCTTCCAAGATAATTTATCCAAGTGCTGTTACCATATGTTAACTGCAGATTCTATACATTTTGATTTATTTATTTTTTAAAGATTTTATTTATTTGAGAGAGAGAGAGTGAACAGGGGAGGAGCGGAAGGAGAGGGAGAAGCAGACTCCCCGCTGAGCAGGGAGTCCTGACTCGGGGGCCCAATCCCAGTATCCCAAAATCATGAACTGAGCTGAAGTCAGACGCCTAACCAGCCGAGCCACCCAGGTACCCCGATTTTATACATTTTTAAATAGCTTTTGGTGGACATCCTGAATTACAAATTAGTCTGGCTCAATATTTAAAATTCAGAGGCAAAGTGGTCACCGTAGTTGAGCATTTCCCTGCATTTTGTTACTCTAGAACACCTGAGAACATTGGTCAGTTAAAGATTACTCAGGATAAAACATGAAGAAACAGTAGTCAAGCCTCACTTGAAGTTTACCAGGGATTCTCAGCATGAGTGCTGTGGATACTGGGGCTTGAGCTCTGCGTTGTGCGGTTTAGCAACACCCCGGCCTCTGCTCTCTGCGTGCCACTAACATCTAGTTGCCCTCAGGTGTAACCATCAAAATTATCTGCAGATGGTGCCAGATGTCCCCTGGGGGCAAAGCCAACTCAGCTGAGTTTACCGAGTTAAACAAAAACATCCATGAAATGGGTTTGCATCGAGTAAAAGATAACATTTTAGTAAAAGGGAATGATGCTGAGATGATTTAGAATAAGCAAAGGAAACAAAAGATGAAAAAATATTCATCCTATTTTAATTCAAGGACCTACTTCAGCTGCTGTCTCAGGATGGACTAAAGCACTCTGACCGCAAATTCACCATCAGGCTCAAGTCTTACTCTGTTACAAAGTAGCTTCCTTGGTATTTAAATGTAGCAGTAGGAACTGAGTAGCATAAGTCGAAATAAAACCAACTTTTTGAAGGTGGATTTTACTAATCCATTCTAACATTAAATCTAACCAGATCCTTTGAAAGCAAAGAAAAAGTGAACTGAAACTAGAAGTAACAAAATATAGAAAGCATGACCATAATTAATTAACTGAGCATTTGGATTTAATTTAAATAAAAAAAAAATTTTTTTTTGAGAGAGAGAGTAGGTAGGGAGGGACAGAGGGGGAGGGAGAGAGAGAATCCTGAGCAGGCTCCATGCCGAGCCTGGAGCCCGACGCGGTGCTCTGTCCCACAGCCCTGAGATCACGACATGAGCCGAAATCAAGAGTCAGATGCTCAACCAACTGAGCCACCCAGGCACCCCCTTCTCAAGTAAAAACATCTATGCTTTCAGTTATCTGGAATAGAAGAAGAATTTAAATAGACCAAAATGGTGGTGCGTTTATAAATACCATGAAAAATGTCATGAATAAGAAACCAGGCAGCCATTTTTAATTGGTAGCTTTTAAAACTTTTGCTGTCAGGTTTACTCATTCTTTCATTCTCTGAATGTCAATAGGAAAAAACTATTTTTGTTCCAGGGTTATGCCCGTTGGGATTTTCTCATTACTCTGGCAGTGTGTGCTCTCCCAGGGGACAGTTTTATTTGGAGGAGCCAGCCCTGCCCTCTCCCCAGTCAGGCAATGCAGGGCGCACCTCCCCTTTCCACCCTGCACACCACTCCAGATCAGTCTGTGTTTGCTCTCCTCAGCGCCAGTTATTTTAAATCTGGCTTTCTTCCCACACAGGCAAGGTGCAAATAGCCAATAAACGTAGGAAAATACTCATTTTTAGAGTCTGCTATTAAAGGGTCAGAGAATTAAAATGTTTTAATACCGAGTGTGAGGAAAGGCATGTTCAGACAGGCATGTTCCGATGCAAAGCTGGAGGAAGGATAAATTGATGAAGCATCTGGAAGGCAGTTTGATAACATGCATTACTATTTAAAATGCATGCACTCTCTGATGCAGCAGTTTACTTGCAGAGCTGCCCTTGGAACACAGCCATGTGGGCAGAAGCTTCGCCGCACATGGTTCCAGCAGCAGGAGGCTGGGACACATGCGTCGGGCAGGAGGGGCCTGGCCAGGCAGACCCCAGGGCAGCCCCGCAGGGGGAAGCATGCTTCCCGTGGGAGCAGGAATGTAGATTTAGACGCACCGATGTGGACGTGTGATTGTTTTCAAAGGCATATCAGTACGGTAATGGTACCTTTCCCAGGCTCAAATACACACACACCACAGATGCAAATTGTGTAGAATATTTATCAAAGGATAACCCAGAAATGAATCGAATTCTCATTGTTTTCTTACTCAAATACAGATTTTTAAGTTGCATGAGGACCGCTATTGCAGTACCTTTAGAAAAGAAGAATCATTTTTTAGTGGTTCACCTTAGTTTCACTATCAGTTCTCTATCTGGGATTTTACAGCTTCAAGGGCGATTCATTTGGGTGGCAGTGCCACCAGCCTCATTCAGAGACCTGTGGACAGTTGCCCTCATCTTGATTTGCACCCAGTTATCAGGGTTTAAATTATACCATTGCCCCGAGTCTGAAAAACTGCTCACAGTAGATCTTTACAAACCTCCTATATGGCTGCCTCTGTGGACTGCACATTACTTAAAGGTTCTATGAACGTAGATGTTTCATCTGAAGGTTTTAGAGATTTCTTTTTCTATCTTCGTTAAATACTGGCAAGAACCACCTACCTGGGATAAACTGCTTCTCTGTTTCTCGCGCCGCATCCCAGTTCCCTGGGAGTCTCTGGTTTCCTCCTTCCCGCTTCCTCACCCCCTGCCACCTGCTCTGGCTGCCCCACCCCCGGGGGCGGGACGGGGGCGTGGGCCGCACCTGAGCCTGGCGGTCAGACCCAGTGTGACAGACCGGCTCCACTGTATGAGCTTCCGGAGTTGGAGGACAAGAGCCCTTAGAGGAAGTTACACACGGAGACATTTCCTAAATACTCTTCCTTCTCGTCTCCCTTCTACCCTTCTCCAAGGGATGTTCTCGATGCCTTACCCTGGTTCATTCCAGCCTCTCTCCCTCTCCTCCAGCCACGGACATGTCTCTCCAATCTTGAGTTTTCTCTTCGGTTTACTCCATTTCCAGCTTCTTGTTGACCGTCTCTATCTGCCTCTCCGTTCTGTCCCTCAAGATGCATCATGAGCAGATCACTCAGCATTTCCCCACAAAACTGGTTTCTCTTTCTCACTTTCCCGTATCTTTTCTCGGGAATGTTCTTACTGCCCTCCTTTCATTCCTCTGTGAGACCCTCGCCTGACGGGCATGGCCTGCGCCCTCAGATGTGAAAGGGCAGGAAAACCCTCGCTTCTCATCCCAGGACTCTCGCTTCTGTGCCTCCACTTCCTCATCTGGAAACTCCCGTAGAATGGCAGGAATGTGCAAATGGAGAGACGGGCTCAAGTGTTCAGAGCAGTGCTTGGTACTCAGCAGGGACTTCGTGATTGTTCGTTTTAGTAGCTCGGATACCACTGCCTCTAAAATAAGATGGTAAGTATGTCAGTTCTTTGCTCGAGCAACTCTCGGGGCTCCCCCATTGCCTCCTGAAGCGCAAGACCAATTCTACATGTCGAGAGAGCCGTGTGTGGAGCAGGGGGTCACCGTCCTGTCAGTAATCATGCAGACCTGGGACAGCGCACAGTAGGGAAAGTGTGTGAGAAACTCAGCTGCACTTGAGGTGCGACTAGATACTTTTCCGGCCTCAGTTGTATTTCTCTGATTCCCTAGCATGGCCCCGTCCTTACTTTATTCTTCCTTGTGTATTAGGCTCCGGGCCAGACGGGCTCTTCTCCAGATACGCCCCGTGCCAGTCCCCCTTCTCTTTGTCTCTTTTGCGCTCTCCTCCAAGAATGATAGAATAACTCCTCCTGTCTTTCAAGTCTGCCCAGCCCCCAAGGTTCAGCTCAAATACCGCACCCTTTATGAAGCCTTGTTTGGTCTTTCCTTCTCTCGATTCCCTTAGTGCTATTTGTGACTCTTATCACAAATTTATTTGTAAACTTGCAAGCTTGGTGAGAAGCAGAGATTTTGTCTTATTTTTTTTCTATTCCCATAACCTATAAGAGGCCTCGCACCATACTAGAATGTTCTGCACATGTTGGAATGATTTTGTTGTTGTTCTTCCATAAATACAGCAAGAGGTATTTTACAGTGGAAAATGTTACGAGGTTTACTGATTTCAACCTGAATTCTGTCAAGGGAGGTTGTGTTGTTCTCAACATTGGCTGTAGGACTAGAAGCCATCATAACACCTCATTCTACCATCTGCTGATTCAGAAATAGTTCATTCCCTTATAGGAAATCCACTGGGATTGTTAATTACTTTTTAACCATTTAGATATTAAACAAATGCTCAAAGTTAAGTGGGTATTTAGGGAAATAACATCTTTTTATTCAGAGCTTTTCAGTGTAATGGTATTATGAAGGATTTTTAATTGGTTAAGGGATAAAGAAGGCAATAGTAATTTTATGTTGGAACTACATTTGACTTTATCATTTCTCCAAAAAAAGTCCATTTTTAGGCCATCCTAAGGCCATTTTGTAATTCATTTAAAAATAAATCAGAAGAGGGGCGCCTGGGTGGCTCAGTTGGCTAAGCGACTGCCTTCAGCTCAGGTCATGATCCTGGAGTCCTGGGATCGAGTCCCGCATCGGGCTCCCTGCTCAGCGGGGAGTCTGCTTCTCCCTCTTACCCTCCCCCCTCTCATGTGCTCTCTCTAATAAAATCTTTAAAATAAATAAATAAATAAAATAAATCAGAAGAATGCTTCACACAGGTATTAGGTTTGCTTATTATTTCATTATCTCAAGTAAGATCTGTAATGCCATAGACTTCTCACCATTGTTTATTGAGGTTTCCTCTTTACAAAACCCTATTGGAAAGGTTCTCTCCGTCTCCCCAGCCCCATATGAATCCCTTTTAATGGACTACAGGGCTTTGTAAAGAAGGTTGTAGACATCTGTTTAAAGGATTTGCTGACATTTTCTCCAGAACTGCATCAGGCTAGCAATACTAACTTTCCATGCTTTTTTGATCACAGATCCTTGCTTTGTATAAGACAGCTTTATGCATCTAGGGAACCTTTCCAAAAGTACATGCCATGAAGTTCATTGTTGAGGGTGGTTTGTCATTGTTGTTTGTTTTCGTCTAACAGGAAACAAATGACAAAAGGGAAGGATTTGTTTTGTTTTTTACCTGAACACTGCTTTGATGAAGGGCCAGTGAGTGTTGTTATAACACAGCCCATCATCAGAAGTGTCTGTAAGCCCATCTCTCGTGGACTTTTATTAGATCCATCTGGAAACTACTTGTAGCATCATCCTGTTTGGGACATACAGTGACCTGTTTTAAGACTTTGCGCTAACAAAATAAGTCAACTCTCTAAACTAATACAAATATTTCCTGCTTCTTAAGTTATAAAATAAGTTTTCATTTTCTGTATTTAAAAAAATAAATAACTGCAGTTGACATCTGTGGGTTTAGAATGTGAATTAACAAAGGGTTTGTTAAACCCGTTAAACTTTTTGGGTCATTTCCAATCAGTACAAACAGCTTTAATTGGTTCTTGTGATCCAGCCTCATTTTTTTTAAAGAATGTAGAAGTTTTATATTCTGACCAGTGGTTTTGTGATGTTAGTAGAGGTTCATCTGAATTAAATTAATTACAAATAGATAATGTCCTTTGAGCAAAAGATCGATAAGGAACAAAACAGGAAATTTTACAAATTCTTCTACATTCTGAGTAGAAATGGCTGGGCTCTCTACATAAGAAAATTTTATACCCTCTGTAGGCTCTTCTGAGAAAAAGAGTTAAGTCTTTGTCAGAAACTGTTGAAATGTGCTTGGGCATCACAGTATTCGCTTTCTGCCCCTACTTCCTAACACAGCTGGCATGTGGTCATCATATGTCTGATGAAGGAGAGATGTCACATAAAGACTTTGGTGCCTCAGTCCTACAGATGAGTTGTCAAAACAAAAGAAAAAGAAAAACATAAATAGCCTCAGACTTCACAGAGCAAGCAGTTTTCTTTTCATTCCTGTTGCAAATCCCTGGACAAAGTCTTGCCCTGGAAGGAAGGAATTTTGTAACTAGAAACTTCCATCTGTGCTTCCAAGCAGGGGACCATTCATGAGGTGTAGTGGAATGAGAGGCCATGGCAGGTAAGCCAACTGACAACAGACAGAACGTGTGAGTGTGGGATGGAGGCACAGCAAGAACTCCACTGTGTGGTGACAAGGGGAACCTTTGATTGCTTCCACGGCCTCTCCCCCAAGGTAACAGTGTAAAGGGTAGTGAGCCCGTGATTCGGGACTCCTCTTACCTGGCAGACTTATCAGGCCGAGGGGTCCGCATTGACCTGTATTGATTGGAGCATCTCCTCTAAGGAACCAGGTGGGCAACCAGGGCCATGACCACCCATCCGTTTCTTTTGAGCCGTCGTATGTCCTTTGTACTCACATTTGCTGGTTTGATAGAAAGCCAGATAGAAAGCGATCTTAATGAAATATATGTTACCTTTTTCATTAATTCTCAGACCTCAGTAACCCTCAACGTCCAGCCTAGTGTAGGAGGACGCACAGAGAAACAGTGGCATCATTACCCTTCTCTGCATCTTGTCCCGGTAACTCCTGTGTGGCTACTCTTGTGATGTGTGCAGTGAAAGTTGTCCTTCTCAGACCATGTCTTGTGTGCTTCCCGGGAGGCCAGTGAATGAGTCAGATCTCACCACTGTTATCCAAAGTAGGAGTGTGCTTCTTACTGGTCCGGGTTCCCCGAAGATGTCCTATAAGAAGCAAAATACAGCAAAATATAACAAAACCAGAACCTATCATTTTTGTGGACTAGTGTTTTTATTTTCTTTAAAAATAATTTTTAAGAAGAACCCTTTATTATTATTGAAGCAGTACATATACACTGTAGAACATTAGAAAATTCAGGCTAGCCAACAGAAAAGCATCACATCCCCACCATGCACTACTGTTTACACCTTGGCATATTCCTTATTTTCCCTGATGAACGTGGTTATCCACATGTATACCCATATGAGACACGTATAGTACATACTCTTTGTAACCTTTTAAAAGTTGACAGTCATTTTCAGTAAATTTTCATCTTATGTAATATCCAGACCAACTTTAATTTTCCCAGCAGACCCCAGAATGTCTTTTACAGCTTGTTTAAGAACTGGCGTTCAGTGTAGGGCCCAGGCGTTAGGTCTGGTTATGTCCACTGTGTCCTTCACATGTCTCCTTTCTTTCCAGCACAGCCCCTACTTTTTTATTCTTAGTTGGTTTTCCTGTACAATTCCCGTCTTTTGGATTTGTCAGATGGCTCCTTTGGTATTGTCCAAGTTGTTCCTCTATCCTCTGTACTTCTTATAAATTGGAAGCTGTACCTAAGGTCTCAAAGGATTCAAAGTGAACATTCTGGGCAAGAATGTACCATAGGGATATTGTATATTCATGCTACAGCACATCAGAATCAGCCCACCGTTACTGATCAGAATGACCTTGGGTCAGGTTAATGGCAGTCTTCTGTTTCCACCGTCTGGTCATGTTCTCTCCTTGTGACCAGAAGGTAATCTGGTGTTAATTCAGTGCTATTAACCATTTACCTAATAGTTTGCCACCAGTTGATATCTTTGCCTGAATCAATAAAGCGATTTCTTCCACATTTTCTGAGGTGGCTTTCTTCTGTAAAATAGCACTTTTCCTTTATCAGTTGGAGCTGGTTAGCTACCTTGGAAAACAGTTTCTACTGGAATTTGGTATAGATGTCCAGTTCTTTCCCTTTCACTGCCAGATTGCCGGGTAAGAAGTTGCTTTAATAGCTTCTCAAGTAGTGACAAATGAGTTTTCCTATTTTTTTGGTATTGTTGTGGACCCAAGGGTTTACACTGATCCCGTGTGTTCCCACTGGTATGGGTTTTTCTTTTTTATGCTTAAAATTATCACCCACTGGAAGCCCATCAAAATGTTTCCTCTGTCTCATCAATATCTAGAAGCTTTCTTGCTCTTAAATATTCTTGCTAATTCTGTTGTCTGTGTCATTACTGGGTCAGCTTTGATTGATTGGTTTTTCCTCATTATGGCTCGTATTTTTTGCTACTTTTCATGCCTGGTGATTTTTTATTGGAAGCCAGACCTTGTGATTTTTACCTTGTTATATGCTGGGTATTTTTGTTTTCCCATAAATATTTTGGTGTCTTGTTCTGGCATGAAGTTAGGTTACTTAGAAACGGTGTAACCCTTTCACATTATTTTTAATCTTTTTCAAGTGGGACCAGAGCAACGTTTAGTCTCGGGGTATTTTTGCTTCTCTGCTGAGGCAAAACCCTTTTTGGCAGTGTACCTGATGCCCTATGCTCAGGAGGTTTTTTCTTCTGGCTGGTGGGGGTACTTAATCCTTTCATGTGGTACACTCACTAGTACTAGCCCAAGACCTGGGGTACCCCTGTGCGGCTCTGTAGAGGGCTCTCTGTGCAGCTCTCTGCCCTGGGCTCCCCCTTCTATCTCCTCAATTCACAGGGACCACTGGTCTTTTTGTGGGTTCCTCATCCTGATCCGTGGCCTGGAAAGTCTCTCTAGGCGGGATCAGGTCCTTTATTGCCTGGTGTCCAATGATTGGGAAACGGTTTCATGTATTTTGTTGGTTCTTTTTTTAATAGTTTTAGTTTTAAGTGGAAAACTGGATCGTGTTGATAGCCTACTTTGCATATTAATTGATTTCCAAAGTCAAGTTTATCTACATCTAGAAAATGGAGATAATACCACCAACTTAACAAGAGAGTTGTACCTGAAAAGTGCATCCTCGTGATACCATGTGAGCGTTCTAGTAATGACTTCCCTACTGGAGAGCTGCGGAGCTGGGACTCAAAGCCTGGGAACAGGGCTCCACAGCTCTCCTCCTGACACCAGTTCCAGTTTGGCCTTGAGTAGCTTCATGGGAGTGTATCCATTACCTGTTGTCGCGAGGACGCTGCGTACCGAGCCAGGGAGAGCCTCCAGAGCACGCCCCAGAGGCCTTTGCTCGTGCGGGCACGGCCTGACTGGCTCCTGCCCTCACCTGGGCCCGCTGGGTGTCACTGACACCGTGCCTCCTCCTCGTCAGCCAGGTGGCTTTGAAAACACTGGTTCAACATCTTAACATTCTGAAAAGCTTGGCTTTGTGTTTCCTCTGGAGTTTCTTTCCTTGGCTGTGTGACTTGCATGATATTTGTTCCATTCCCTCTGTGCTGCTGAGGATTATTTTTGGCGCTTCAGTGACACCGTGATGTGACTGACAGCAGCAGTCTCCAGAATGCGCACTGACCATAACCCACTCCTCCTCAGTCGGGGCTTTGCTTTTGCATGTAAAATGTTTGTGAACGGACAGCATGCTAGAATTTTCTGGTGCACTTAGCCCTGCCACGAATTTGCTGTCTCTAGTTAAAAGCTTTGGTATGCTCTTTTTTTCTTCACTTACTGAGCACCCTTTTTGTTTTAAGGTGGATATTTTGGCTCAGATTGGTTGTATTGAAAGTCTCAGCCAGTCACCACCTTCTTCATCTTCTCCTTCTCCTTCTCCTACCATAAATAAGGTAAAGCTCAAACTTGAATGCAAGAGGAAATAAACATTTACAGCCCCTCAAAGTAGCCCTTTTCCGCAAGTGAGGTGATTGTTTCAGGTGAAGTATCTTCCAGAAGGCCTTCTTGGGGTGTGGAGACATGGGGTGGAATCGGTAGGAATTGGCAGGGCAGCTGGGATTTGCACCTGGGGGAGTTTGTCACCGAGACTTGTTTGGGGATCTGTTCCATGGGCAGTGAGAGCTAATGAAGGGTTCTCAGTCACGTGGTTGACAGAGTCAGGAGCTGTTTGGTACCATAAAGGGCAGGCAAGGAAGAAGTTGAGGACCTTACAGAAGGAGAGAGGAAGGAAAGCCAGAAGAAAGGGAGAGAAGAGGCTGCTCTGGGTTTGAAGCCTTGGCTCAGGAGCAGAATGGGTTGTTTGGCCAAATGCCTGCGGTTGGGGGCACAAGGGTTATTGGGATTGAGGGCAAAGGGGTCAGAGGCCACAGGGTGATTAAACCAGGTCCTCCTAGCAGGTTGTTACAGGAGGGGTTGGGCTTTGAAGGATCTGGCATCTAGCACCCAGAAAATGTTTGTGCCAAGCGCCCCAAGAAGGGATATTGGGGGTTGAAAACAGAGAGGTCAGAGGCCAATGCATGGCAAGGTGGGTTCAGAGAAAAAAGGAGACAGACTGTGTGAGCTGGCTCCTAGTTGTTGGTATTAGAGGAGGGGCCCTGGAAGTCAGTAAAGGCCATCTGAGAGCGAGAGAGAGTGGTCAGTGATCGAAGCTGGAGAGGTGTCCAGTGGGCCAAGCTTTGAAAGATTTATCAGCAAGAGTCACCTTGAAACAAGATAGAGGGAATGTCCCAGGAAAAACAACAGAGAAGGAAGCAAATAATTACTAGATTTGCCTACAGGGATTTCATAACCTTAGGTAGGAGCTGAGATCATATAGGTAACCAAATATATAGCAATTACTATAAGCAATTTATAAACAAAGTAGTTTTATTTATTTTTACCCTAATTAATTTTTTTTGTAAAGTCCATTCATTTATTTTTAAATTTAAGTATGCTTAGCATGAAGTGTTATTTTAGTTTCAGGTACAATGATTCAGTAATTCTGTATATTTCTTACTGTTCATCTTGATAAGTATACTCTGAATCCCCTTCATGTAGCTCACCAATCCCCCCCATCTCCCCTCTGGCAACCACCAGTTTGTTCTTTGTATTTAAGAGTCTTTTTTTGTTTGTCTCTTTTTCCCCCTTGTTCATTGTTTGTGTGTTTGTTTTTCTTAAATTCTGTATATGTGTGAAATCGTATGGTATTTATCTTTCTCTGACTTATTTCACTTAGTATTATGCTGAGGTCCATCCATGTTGTTCAGATGGCAAAGTCATTCTTTTTTATGGCTGAGTAATAGTCCCCTCTGTGTGTGTGTGTGGTCTTTATCCATTCATCTATGGATGGCCACATGGGCTATTGTAAATAATGCCGCAGTAAACATAGGGGTGCATGTATCTTTTCAAATTAGTGTTTTCATTTAAATGCAGTAGTTTTCAAAAGAACTTTTTTTTTTTAAGGATACTTGCTCTGAATAGTTCACATCTGATTGTTTCCTCGATGTCGATGAAAATCTTTCTTTGCTAACATTATAGTCTTAATGTTACAGCAGTGTTGACCTTCAGTCTTCTTATCCTACTTTATAACCCTCTGTTCCTTTTCAGTTTCCTTCATGTAACTTGCACCAGCCTTTCTGAATCTGAGGCAGACTGCCTCGTTTCGAATTCTAAGCCTGAAATTCCCGGCCAGAATTTCAGCCTGGCTGCCTGACCAGAACCCATGCCCTTGACTGAGCTGCCCTCAGCCTATCATTTCACGGGGCCGGGGGGCTCAGTCAGGACTTGATGGAAACACTAGACAAATGAATGTCTGTACTTACTGTCCTCTTACTATCCAAAATTTCTGTACTTCTTGAAGTTCTCATTCTGAAAATAAAAACCTCATAGAGTTTGGAGGGCACAGAGTATATATTGCTGAGTATAACTCCCCTCCTCAAAGAAAACCAGGGAGGAAGGGCTTCTCTTAAGTCAAGTGTGCTTGTCAGGCCCTCAGCATGACTGCCTTCATTTCCAGTATCCGCTAGACTGCCTTGCAGGTATCACCGTGTAAGCTTATATTCGAGAAGTTCACAGGCATCTGGATGAAATGTCCTTCTGCTGTTAATATTTGACTTAAATGAAATAGGATTCCAGCTCAAGAACATATCAGTTTTACTTCTAATTCAAACAGAAGAAATCATCCCACAGAAAGCAGTGATCCTTCAAAATCACTAGTAACTTCATTCTTTTTCTTGAAGGTGTAAGAGATGTTTGAATGGAATCATACTTCACATGTAAAAAATACACTCTGGTTCTGGTGTGTGACAGGCAGTTATCCCCACATCTGTCAAAAAAGGCCAACCGTGGTAGTATTCTAGAGAATTAGGTATTTTAGACAGTTTGGGTAACTTTCTTGCAAATTCCCCCTTTCTTTGTTCCTTTTTTTTTTTTTTTTTTGACACAAGTTTTTTTTTTTTTTTTTAATGTGAGAAAGAAGACCCAAAGGGGAAAATTTGCTATTCCATGTTCTTAGATAAACAGATTCAATATCGAAATTGTTTTTTTTTTTAAAGACACTGTTTGTTTTCCCTGAATTTATCTGTAAGTTTAAGGTGATACAAGTAAAAATCAACACATTTTTCAAAATTTGACATTCTGATGCAAAAGTTTAGATTGTTTTACTTTTTTTTTTTTAATTTTTAAATTTTTTTAAAAGATTTTATTTGACAGAGCATATGCAGGGGGAGAGGCAGAAGCAGGATCCCGCCCAGCAGAGAGCCCAACATGGGACTCGATCCCAGGACCCTCATGACCTGAGCCAAAGGCAGACATTTAACCAACTGAGCCACCCAGGCGCCCCTAGATTGTTTTACTTTTAAAATATTAAGCTGATGCTAAAGTTGATGTGTAAAAATAAACCAATAAAAGATTTATGCTAAAGTATTAATGTTGTTCTATCTAGTGGGCTCACAAGTCACTTGGTACTTGTACAAATGGATTCCTAGGAAAAAGAGTCCAGAAATAGGCCCAAGTCCAGCATACGAGTAAGGTGACATTTCAATTCAGTAGGGGAAAGATGGATTTTTCAGTAAATGGTATTAGGCCAACAGACTGACTACAAGAAAAATTAAGTCAGATTCCCACATTATTTCCCCCACCAAAGTAAATTCCAGGCAAATCAAAGATTTAAAATTTTAAAATCAAGGAAATAAAACCCCCCAAAACTGTGGTTGCCTCAAGTGGACAGGGCAGGGTGAGAAGTGGGCTGCAGGTTCTCTCACTGTAATAGTCCTTGAAACTGGATGCCATGTATTGTTTTCTCCAAAGTTTTATTTACGCTATTAATAATTGAACTGTAAAATTACTTAAAGGAATAATGGGAAAAAATATTTTAAAAATTAATTTTGGAGCATGGCAGAACCCATTGGCAAGTCGGTGGGAGCGTAGGAATGAAACTGTCAAATGGAACTGTACAATCTCTTTGGAAACAAGCAGTTTGACAGAATCTGTCAGCTGAGAAAGCCCATTCTCCTTAGCCCACCAGTTTCTCTTCTGGGGATTGCACATGGTTGTATTGGACACGTGGGGAAGGATGTACAAGGAGGTGCACTGCAGCATTATTTATGGTAGCAAAACACTGACAGCACGATACGTGAGCATCGGCATATGCTGGTGAAGCTGTGGGAGTTAAATATGGTGGAACAAGCCACGGGGAAGAGCCACGTCACCCGTATGTGCTGATGGACCACGGAGAACGCGTCAGGCCGCGAAGTGAAAAAAACAAACACAAGTGCAGAGCACAAAGGTTTAGAAACAAAAAGGACCTCTGTGCGCGGGATGTTCGATGAAGTATATGGAAGGAATTCATTGGTGGTAGTTGTCTGAAGAGAATGACTGGCAACCTGGTAGCATATCCTTTTATTCTGTTTGTGTGTTTGTTTTTTTTTTTTACTGGGAAGGTATGACTTTTCCATATAAAAATTAAAACCTAGTCAAAAATATAGTGGATTTGCTCTAAAACAGTTAAAGCAAATAAAACAGATCCTCGTCAGCATGGATAATCTCAAAAACATGATTTAAGTGAAAACAAGACAGCTTGCAGAGAGACACATCCCATGTGATGTTGTGTAGGTCAGTTTTAAGAACCTAAAGCTGTTACTTAGGACTGTGTATGTATGCAGTGGAGGTATGGAAACATCCTCAGGAATGGATACAGTTCAGGGAAGTACTTGCCGGGGGGGTGGAGAAGAAGGAGCGAGTACGACAGCCACGTGTCATAGTCCCTTTGTTACTGGCTGTCAAGTTCCAAGGAAGCAGGGCAAAAGATTAACATAAAAAAAAAAAAATGTATGAGGTTGATGCTGCTCTTTGTGCTTTCCTTATCTATTTATTTAAATGCAAAATTATTATTTAAATTTAAAATTGTTTTAAACTTCTGTCCGTTTTTTGCAGCACCCCTAGTATGTTCTGTTGTTAAGTGATTCCTACTGAATTGAGTAGTGCTTTTGAGAAGTCACAAATGGTCTTTCTCCCTTTTTTTTTTTTTTTTTCCCTCTGACAGCAGGTCAGCAGTGGCAATGACCCCTGGTCAGCCTGGAGTGCTTCCAAATCTGGAAACTGGGACAGCACGGATGGCTGGGGGGCCAAGCCAGAGGGGACCACGACCCAAAGAAACACCTCCAATAACTGGGACACTGCCTTTGGTCACCCCCAGGCCTACCAAGGACCAGGTGAGGCGGGGGCTCTGCCAGTGCCCGGGCCCACCCTGAAAGTGACTGGGGAGGGCATTCGAGTTAAAAATAGAATTTAATCAGGGGCGCCTGGGTGGCTCCGTTGGTTAAGTGTCTGCCTTCAGCTCAGGTCGTGATCCTGGGGTCCTGGGATCGAGCCCCACATCGGGCTCCCTGCTCAGCAGTGCCTGCTTCTCCCTCTCGCTCTGTCTCTCCCCTCCGCTTGTTCTCTCTCAAATAATAAAGAAATAAAGTCTTTAAAAAAAAAAAAAGGTATTTTAAAAATAGAATTTAATCAAAGGAGCACTGTGAGGCGCTCTTGTCACTAGCAGCAAACCTAGATTTCTGGACCCAAATGTGGGTAGTCATTAATTATAATCTCTAGTCCCAGCTCCGCGATCCATATCGGAGTCGCTTGCAGGGGCCAGGCTCACAAGGCAGGAGAGCAGAGCGGCCCCGTGGCTGTGGGAGATGGAAGAGGACGCGGTCCTCCTGTCGCCAACAGATTGATAGCATTGCAGGAGACCCAGCTCACAGTCCTGGTCCTCCACGGTGCCGGGGACTGGCCAGCTCCATTTTTATATCCTCTTCCCACTCTAAAATCTTAGCATCTGACACACATTTGTTTTAAAACCTTGGGCCCAAAAAGTGTGTATACAGATCGAGTATGATTTATCACCTGCTGGTTTATGACATCTGACCTAATGGTTTTTCCTCTTCCTTAACTACCTGTTTTAATGGAGATACAGAAGCAAAAGAGGAATTTGTAGACCGGGAAACAATTCAGGAATTAAGAAAAAGGGTATTTATGTCTGCTCTGAGATTAAATAAAAAGACAGATCCGCCCCTCATTTTTTTATGACCCGTGGATGAGCACATCCCGTGGAGAATCGAATGTGCTAGTGGCCGGGGACTTGTGCGCAGGAGACATGAAGGGCGCAGGCTCCCGCTCGTAGCAGGAGTCACGGGCCGGTGGAAGGGCTGCGACCCCACAGCTGACCCCAGTTCTGTACCAACTCGGCCCAGATCCTTCCAGTACCTTCTGTTCTTTTTCGTTTTCATTTTGGCCTTTGTCTCTCGGCTTCTCTTGGTGGCACCCTAGGGCCAAGATCCCAGGGCATTTTTCTGTCTAATGGTAAAAGGACACGTGAGGCCATCAGGGTGGGAGACAGAGGCCCAGACAGCGGGAGGAGGAAGTGGGGGTGGGGGGAAGCCGGCAGCAGCGTTTGTACCCGACAGAGACCACTGTTCAAATGGGAGGCTGCGGGCGCTGTTAACGCCCCCTTGTCTCATTTCTTCTCTTCCCCTCCCTTCTCCCCTCCCCTTGTCCTTCCCTCACCTGTATTATCCTTGGTGTTAAAGAATTCCTTTTCAAAGATCTATTATCTGCCTTCCATCCTTCCTCCCCAATATTCGTGACTGAAAGGGTATTTGATCTGCTTATTTCCAAGTGTATAAAGTGAGAGTTACCTGTGTGCTGGCTTGGCTTGTGTACCCTCCACGGAGCTGCTCCTAGTCTGCACTTCCCTGAAGTTCCTCACACTGACAGCCTCATTATTTCTAACTTGTCTTTTGCACTAAAAGGCAGAATCCAGGGTTGGAGCCCTTGCATGGACTAGAGCACCCTCACTCTGCATCTGCCTTACATTCCTGTGCTACAGCTTCTCTCCTTTTTTTTTTAATTGGCTAACGCAGTCAGTAGTCACTATCAGAAAATGAGGTCGTTCCATTTTTATTTTGTTTTTCTTCACCGGTGATCTTCTGTGCCCTCCCCTAGCCACCGGTGATGATGATGAGTGGGACGAAGACTGGGACGACCCCAAGTCCGCTGCTCCCTACTTCAAGGATTCAGAGTCAACAGAAGCAGGGGGTGCTCAGCGGGGCAACAGCCGAGCTGGCTCCTCATCCATGAAGCTGCCACTCAACAAGTAGGTTTAAAGGGCATCGGGGAACGTGAACTCCACGCAGAAACAGAGGGGAGATCCAAGGAGGCTTTCCTCTTTTCAGTGATCTGGGAAGTTTGGGGTGTCATTTGATCATTTCTATTTGGATCTTAGCTTTAGAAGCTCACTGGAAGAATTTTTTTTTTTTTCTTTTTAAAGTGAAATATTTGTTCTGTTTAATGATCTGCCAAATACCGTTTTTACCTTTGTCAACTCCATGGCACATTGATGTCACAAGAAAGCTAAAAATAATAATAATAATAGTAACTCCTTTAACTGTTTTCCTATTTGTTGATCACTTACTGTGGGCCAGGCATTGCGCAGAGTGGCTTCCATGAGCTGTCATGTGACCCTCGTATCCCTTTGTAGTACATAGACCCTGTTTCACTATGGGAAGAACTGAAGCCCAGAGAGGTTAAGTAAGTGTCCAGGCTTGCACAGCTGGTAAGTCAGGATCCCAGGCATTCCTTCAGTCTCTCAACTCCTATGCCTAGTATGTTGTAAGACTTTGTTTCATTTAGATTTCTCTGAGATGTAAAACGAGAAGAGTTTGGAACAGTATTTGTAGACTCAGTGCCTGACAGGGAAGCGTGTGGGAAGGGGTGAGTGTGGACGGAGCACCGTGGGATTCCCCGCGGGACAGACCTGCATGAGTCTGTAGTTCACACAGGTCGAAGGAGACACAATTTATGACTTCCCTAGGAATCCTCGAATTCTCTTCTTACAGCAGTGTGCCTAATAGAGTTTTTCTAAAACTACCACCACTGTTTCTCCGTGTTCCAAGTCCGTGATTCAGAGCAGGAAGGAATGTTAATCTGTGTCTGGAAACAGTTGTAAAGAGAACGTTTGCTGTGTACCTGGATGTCAAGGTCTGGGTCTAGATCCACACATGGAAGTTTGAGTCCTACTGGTTCCGCTCTGTATGTTTACGTAGCATCAAGTGATTAGATGAGCTGGCTTTTAGCTACAAGTTCTTCCTACTTGTCTATCCACTTTCTTCCATTATGTCTTTTCATGTTCAGTTGCATGCATTATAAAATTAGTCATTCACATTGACTCGATCCTTTTCTTAGAGTGGAAGGTGAAGTTCTCAGTGTGGTCTGCAGTGATGTAAATTAGCATAAATTACAAGTGCATTGGAACCCATCTTACTGTAAAGTATCTCTCAGCCCCATTTTGACAACGAGGAAGCGCAGACTCCATCACGTGTGTGGCCTAGCGTTCCTGGCTGCTGGTTAGGGAGGCTCTGCCTCGTGCCCAGGCTCCTGATCCTGCTTTCCCTGCCTTCCTGTGCCCCACGCTCACCTGCTCTCCTCTGCTGTATGATCTTGGGAAGTGGGGTGACCCGTTTGAGCCTCAGTTTCCATATCTCTGAAGTGAAGGGGCTGGCTTTAATTTAAAATTCTCGAAAATTTCAGTTCAGGCTGAAACCAAATCAGAGGAGTCCTAGATTGACCCAGTACCTCTGAGGCATCCCTCTCTCCCTCTCTCTCTGGTGCTGAGAGCTGTTTAAAATCCTGTGGCTCTTTTTTTGTTATTACTATTTAACTAGACTAGCATATAAATGACTCACAACAGTCATTAAAATTTTTTAAAGTATTAACATTTTTCAGCAGTTAATCCATTTTGTATGACAGCCGTGTTCCTGTCATGGAGCATAAACCTTACACTAGAAGAGATTAGAAATTGAAGTATACTCAAGCATTATAAGAATCCATCTTGATAATACTGAAAGAATTAATAAATTGCACTGCTGTTCAATAAGTATTAAATGAATCGGCCCTAGAGGTTTGCTGTGATCCCTAAGAATACCGAAGGAAATGTGAAATGGGACCTCTGCACTCAGAGGCTTACAGTCTAGTCAGGGAATTGTCACTCTGTGTAATCCTCCAATTTTTTCCATCAATATTTTCTAGCAAAAGTACAGGTTATTTAATAAAACTGTTCCAGATTAGTCCATTATGCATTTCGTGTATTCCTATAACTCCTCTGGGTCTTGGAAATACAAATACTTTCTCTAAGGTACTTATAGTCTGCTGTAATGTGTAAATGGATTATGGTGATTAAGCATGATAAATTATATAGCAGAAGTATGGTCAGAATGTCGAAGAAGCCCAGAGAGAGCTGTACCTGAGGCTGTAGGGAATACTTTCAAAGAGATGATGACATAATTAGAGATAAGTTTAATTTATGAATATATATACTAGGCTCTTTATATAACTCTCTCATTTAATTCCCTCATTCATTTAATTCCCTTATCTTAAAAGGCAGGTCATATTGGTCCCATTCCTCCCACAAGGAGACTGGAGCTCTAAAGGTCACATAGCTATTAATTGTTGGAGTTGGAATTCAAACCCAAGACCATTCAGCTCCTAGACCCCTCTTTGTTCTCTCATGTATGAGCTGTGCTTAAAGACTGCCTAGGGGGGCGTCTGGGTGGCTCAGTCGTTAAGCGTCTGCGTTCGGTTCGGGTCATGATCCCAGGGTCCTGGGATCAAGTCCCACATCAGGCTCCCTGCTCCACGGGAAGCCTGCTTCTCCCTCTCCCACTCCCCCTGCTTGTGTTCCCTCTCTCGCTGCGTCTCTCTCTGTCAAATAAATAAATAAAATCTTTTAAATAAATAAATAAAGACTGCCTAGGGAAAAGAGGTAAGTCATGTGAGGATGAAGGAAAAGACAGGCCTCTGAGACCATCACATTGGCTTTTAATTTGGTATATGAATGAAATAGAAGTAGTGTAGCTGGTTTTTTGTAGGAATAATATTTCTTTTTCTATTGTAGGTATTTTGCTTTCTGAGGGTCCTTTTTTTTCCTGTTTATTAAAAGAAATTCTAAAACCCAAATTAATCTTGTCCTCTTTAGAAGTAGTGCTTTGGATGGCTGTATGTTTATTCCAGCTTTTCTCTGATTTTAGAACGTTTGGGGTCTCTACTAAGGAGGAGACTGGTTTTCTTTTGTGTCTTGTAAACCAGTTCTGAAGACGAGTCTAAAAGAAGATGGCTTATGAACAAGTGCTTATGAACAGTGACGGTTTCTCTGGGATAATTGTGGCCTCCTGCAGGGACTATGTTGAAAGGCAGCTTCAGTTTGGATACAAATGCTGGCGTGTGGCCACGGCCCCATGTGTTCAACTCCAGGGGCTGTGCTCGGTACTTTCTCCTCCCGTGCCCCGGGGGACAGTTTTCTAGGCTGCCCTTCACTCTGTGGGGTGGTAGAGTGTTTCCGATCCAGTTAAGCAAGTAGAGCACCCATAAATATCACACTTCTGGAGTCAGACTGTTCTCTTACCAGATAAAGCTTAATTAAATGACTAATTGGCCATTGAACAATCTGATTACATTAGGTTTCATTTACCAGTTTTCCTAGTCCTGCTACATCTGAAAGGCAGAACAAGGTTAAAACTCTTGTATTAAGGAAATGTGGACCAGAGTTGTAGAATTCTGTAAGGAAAGACCTAAGACTCACACACGGCCATTTATCTTCATGACTAGATTTCCTGGATTTGCAAAACCTGGAATGGAACAGTATTTGTTGGCCAAGCAACTAGCAAAACCCAAAGAGAAAATTCCTATCATTGTAAGTTTGTTCACTTTTGTTTGCTTCCTTTGTTTCTAATTAAGCTCTTTTTATGATATCTTAAAGCTAAGAGGGTTATTAGTCTTCTGGAAGGTATTTTTAACACATTTAATGCTCCAAATAACTGACAGTATGTATTCGTATTGTAAGAGTAGTAAAGATAATTGGCATCAAGTGATGCCTGTTTTTATATTTAGATATTTTTTAATTTTTACCTCTATGACTATTAGTAATTGAACCAACCACGTCTATAGTATATATTCTTTTAATAATTTTTCTTCTCTAAAGTGTCTTGAAGACATGCTGTCTTCCTGCCAACTCTGTATATTTAGCTAATAAGCCCAATTCAGATATTTAGGTTTCTGCCCTGGCAAAGTGCATGCATATTATCCAAATAAGATGCCCTTTCCGGGGCGCCTGGGTGGCTCAGTCAGTTAAGCGGCTGCCTTCGGCTCAGGTCATGATCCTGGGGTCCTGGGATCAAGCCCCACGTCCAACTCCCTGCTCAGCGGGGAGCCTGCTTCTCCCTCTCCCTGCCACTCTGCCTACTTGTGCTCTCTCTCTCTCTCTGTCAAATAAATAAATAAAATCTTTAAAAAAAAAAAAATGCCCTTTCCACTGCGCTGGTAATAATTAGTCTTTCCTCCAATAAAGCAGCTGTCAGGTCATAGTAAGGACTAAGCAAATACAAGCTAGGAGTTAGTGACACCATTAAGAATCTCTCCCTCAGAATAACTTGATTATTACATAACATGACATATAGGCTCTCTGTTTTCACCCAAATGTTGATTGCTGATAGATTTTCTTTCTAAGCATTATCGAGTGCTATATTTCCAGATGAATTCTGGAAAAGAGAACTCTGGCTATCTTTTGACCCTATTGACTTAACCCTGTAACTGTAGGATGGGGACGGGGTTGGGGGAGAGTCTTGAGTGTAATTATCATAGGCCCAAACAAGGAGGAGGAAACATCTGGTCTTATTCTAATAATCTCTAGGTCCTGGGAAACTTGATAAAGTGCAAAAATGATACTGGATTATTATTATTATTATTATTATTATTATTATCATTATTATTATTATTATTTGTTCCTACATCTTTGAAAAGCTTGAAATCCTAGAAACTCCAGAAAAAAGGGCTGTGACCAAGAGCCCCTTTCCTCCTTTTTCCCTCAAAGCAAATTTGGGGTAATTATCTTCTGAGTGGTTAGATTAAAGATTATTTTAACTTTTAAATTTTTTCTTCAGACTTTTTAGTAAATACTGAACATGTATTGTTGTTGTTTTCACTAAATTTAAAACTCCACAAGACTAAAAGCCCTCAAAGGGGACTTTATCACAAACATGATAGTGTTGTAGCTAAAGTATCCCAGCGTCGGAGTTGTCCCGTAAGTGTCACGTAGACCTGGGCCCCCTATACCCTGTAAGCAAGCCACCTGTGCAGTCTCCTTGCATGGAAAGGGAAGCTGAGGGATAATGCCTTCGAGTCTTCAGAAAACCAAGAGAAAGCAGATACGTGGTTCTTTGCTCTTAAGGCACAGTAACCCTGCCCACTAATAAAATGTGAGCCCCTGGATATTGGGCCCTAGTTGATCAGAGTGGCCTCTCTTGGTCCCACTCACTGAGGGTGGTTTCCAGAGATTCCTGCCCTATAGCTTTCAGGGTTTTCTGGATCTGGGCTCCTCCCTGAGGAGTCATAGTAGCTTATTGTCAAGATCTTCTCTTTAGTCCCTTAGTAAGATTGTTTGAGCCCTGGTCACCTCCCTGACCTCATAACCTCTGAACTTTCTTACCCCACCCTACTTTTTCTTTCTTCTACCTTTAAAAAGAATTAGGACTGAGTATACGGAAAGTGAAAGTAAGCATTGAGAAAGTTTGAGGGCAGTTTGACATTGTCAAGACATCCAGGTGTGTAATTTCATATTTCACAAAACTACCAGTCTGTGATAGATTGGAAATCTTTTAAAACCAGCCCGTCGTCACAAATGACTAAGACAACTGGACTAGAGAGAGGAAATTGTGTTCCATCGTACACTCCCCTAGAGGAGAGGGAGACAGACATCTCTTCTCCATGGCCTGAGATGCCCACATGGAGAGCAGAAGGGTTTGTCCTAGCAAGTGTGTCTTTAAATATATAACCTTATCAGGAACAGAGAGCATTCATAGAACTTCACAAAGAGCAAGAATGACCCTCCACAGGACTTGTAGTCCTAAAAAGAATCATTTGATGATTTATCAAATATATTGACTATTTTTCCATATTACAAAATTAACTCTCCCTGAAACGTTGTGTAGGTTGGAGATTATGGCCCAATGTGGGTTTATCCTACCTCTACGTTTGACTGTGTGGTAGCAGATCCCAGGAAAGGCTCCAAAATGTACGGTCTGAAAAGCTACATTGAATATCAGTTAACACCTACTGTAAGTATTGACGTTATCAAAAACAGAATCATGCATGCATTCCTAGCTAAAATTTGCTTTTTTCTTCATTTTCCATAGTTGGCATTGGTAATGTTTTCTTCTCTTTCCCTTGTATTTTAGAACACTAATCGATCTGTAAACCACAGGTATAAGCACTTTGACTGGTTATATGAACGTCTCCTGGTTAAGTTTGGGTCAGCCATTCCAATTCCTTCTCTCCCAGATAAGCAAGTCACAGGTGAGTGCGTGTGACACTCAAATGACAAGTAATGAGACAGCAGAGCATCTGTCCTAATGTATATCAGTAATGACATTTTCCATCTTCTGGAAGAACAAGATGTAGGAGTTTGGAAAATACTGTACGTGTATATACACTGTATATAATATGTACACCTAACGAGAATGTTTCATGAAATTTCCTATCAGAGTTCTTATACACGTATCTTAAGTTCTAGCGAAGGCATTGTGTCCTTCTTGCTACATGATTTCCTGTAAAAGTAATATGTGAATTCTTTAAATACGAAAAATGACACCTGAGAAAATAGAAATGATCCAAATAGCCTGAAATGGAAATAAAAATGTACGATCCAAATGATGTTGTGCAGTCCAGCCGTGTTGCTTTCATTAGAGGTATGGAAGCATCAGATATAGAAGCCACAGAGCATCCAGGTATTAACGTAAGAAGTTGTCAAGTTTTCCACTCAATTATTTTGGTGACTATTAATATTTAAATGTTTTTGTTTATCATTGATAATGACTCTGTCCTGTTTCTTATTTATTTAACGTGTCCTATTTGCCCTGCTCCCCCTGCCTCAAATGATCCTCTGGTAGATAATTCACAGTGCTACCAAAGCCCCTTGTAAATATGCAGTCAGAGAGTATTTGTTTCTCTCTGCTTTGAGAACTGTCACTGATTTTTTTTTTTTTTTTAAATCTCCAGCCTCAAATAGAACCTGGAGTATCAGTACTCAGAACTCAGTATGTTTGTCTTGGAATAAATATGTAAAGAAGCTGAGCTTTACTGAAGATTAGAAAGAGTTTAGTATGTGGCTAGAAAATTTGCAGCTAAATGAAACTAGTAAGTATAGAAAGGAGAGGATCAAAGATGAGAGTAAGGCCTAAAAGGTCAGCACTGGAGAGGCCTCGAAGGAAGAGCGACCTCGAAGGGCTGACCTGAGCCCGGTGGGAGGATGCGTGGAATCTGTGAAGGAAAGTTTCTTTCCTGGGGGTCAGGGAAGACGGAGAGGGCTGAGTCCTCATTCAGCAGGAGCTGAGGTGGGTAGTTGGAGAGGGACAGGGAGTCTGGCAGCCAGATGGTGGAGCCGGCTCTACACACTTCCAGTGTCGTGGAGACAGGTGTCCCTGCCTGCTGGGTGTCCCCTGCACGCTGCTCGTGCACGTGCTCAAGTCAGAGCCGTTCGGCAGGCTCTGGTCCACACTGCTGAAACAGGGCTTCGAATCTGATTCCAGAGCTTGCTCTGTGAACGGACACGATGTGACTCCGCTAGTCCTGAGCTAGAACAAGTTACTTTAGGATAAGAAAGTCACTCTCCTTAAAACTTTACTTTGTGCTTTACTTTGCTGTATGTTTAGGTTTCTGTGAAATTTTTTGAGGAGATGGAAAGTTTTGTTTTTACAGAAGTTGTTTTGATTGTGACCTTTTTTTTTTTTTTCTGGAAAACTTTTCAAAAATTTCCAGCTGTGCGTAGCTGAGAGTGGGGCTGCATTGCCCAATGGCTGAGACAGCCTGGCTGTCACCTGGGGTGCTCCTGCACGTCCCTCGTGGAGCCAGGGTGGCTGAGTGGAGGCCGCGGCCGGGAGGCCAGGTTGGTGTAGACTGATTGCGGCTTCCTTCCACCCCGAGGGGTCACCGTGCCCCCCATTCAGATACTCACTGTTCCTCCTTATTGTTTGACATCACAGCTTTCCTTTTACAAATAAATTTAAATTGATTTCCATGAAAACTTCAGTTCTGCCTTTCTCCTCGTTTTCAAATTTCAGTCTGTTTCTTGAGTTTTATGTTCTCCTCTGTCAGCTTGGTTAGCACATTATGTGCTTCATGGTGTCCGAATAAACAGACTAATGAGCTACTTGAGGGTTGTAGGGATTTCTCCTATCTTTTAGGCTTTAATACATTGTTTATCCTGGACCAAGATAACTCAGTGCTATTTTAAAGCATCGTAGAGTCACAGTTCTCCCCCCATACGAAGGTTTGGTTTTTTTAAAGTGCAGGCCCGAAGCCAAGGGGGTGTCATAGAAAAGCAAGAAAGCAACAGCCGCTCAGTCTGAAGAAAGTTGAGCTTTGATTCACTGACTGGGATATGTGCCGAGGAAACCGAAAAGCACAGAAGCCACTTTTATTTCTCCCTTCTCTCGTTTGCCTCCTGCCTGTGGTCCCCACAAAATCATTATTATATAAACTCGCCTCTCACTTACATCCTGGAGAAAAGAGAAAGGAATGCCAAGTAGATGATGTCATGATATTTCTGTGGACTTGATAATCATTCCATGAGAAACTTACAGCTAACATTTTTTATTTGTTGATAGATTTTGGTTTTTTGTGAAATAATATTGAATGAATCTGGTTTTATTCCTGGGTGCAAACTGGTATACTCACATACTTGGTAAAAACCTAAGGTTTGTTGAAAATGGGGAATCAGAAATCCCCCTCCCCCGACCTTCTTTCTAGTTCTCTGGAATCTGGTAGGAAAATCCTAACGAGCACAAAATAACAATCTGAAGTCAGAGTTTGGAAATAAACCAGCAAAAAATTTTTCAGGAGGGATAAGAATGGTTAATGAATTAATTAATTTCAGTCAATGAGTACGTTATAAACTCTCCACTTTCTCCTAATGGAGAATTCAGTATAACCCAGGTTCATGTTGACTTACTGGGTCTTTTCTGCCCAGGAGGTGGGTCATCTTCTTTCCAAGGGGTGAGACTTTGTTTCTTCGTAGTTTAAGGTTCTGTAGCACTTAATCTCTACTCCTAGGAAGTGCAAAAATTGAATTGTTTTAAAATACAGGCAGTGTCTAGACCCAGCATGCTGTTCAAGTGACACCTTTTAGGTAATGAGTTTTTGCTGTGTGGCTCTGTAGTGCTCTTCTTTTTAAAAGAAATTTGTGCTTATTTGTACTTATAATTTCTAAAGGAAAGGCCAGGCTGCATTTTTTAAAATTTATTTGTAAACTTCTGTACAGTAAACGCACTCCTTTTGGTGTATAGTTTTAAGAGTTTTGACAACTATCACTACAGTCTTACACCCCCCACCCCCGCTGTATTCAACCATCACTCCCCCAGATTCCCTTGAGCTGCCCCTTTATACTCAGCCCCTCCCCCTAGTTCTAACCCATGACAGCCCTGATGGGTTCTTTGTCTCTACAGTTTTGCCTTTTCCAGAATATCATTATAAATGGAAGCATATAGACCTACCTCAAGAAGCAAGAAAAATCTCAAACAACCTAACCTTACACCTAAAGAGCTAGAAAAAGAAGAACAAACAAAGCCCAAAACCAGTAGAAAAAAGGAAATAATACAGAGCAGAAATAAATGAAATAGAAACTAAAAAAAGCAATAGAACAGATCGATGAAACCAGGAGCTGGTTGCAGGAAAAAAATGGAAGCGTACAGAGTGTGTCTTCTGATTGTGGCTTTGTTCACTTGGCATTGTGCATTTGAGATTCACGCATCTTGTGTGTATCAGTTTGTTTATCGGTGCACTCGTTGGAAGACATTTGGGTTTCCAGTTTGGGGCATTTATAAATAAAGCTGCTAGAAACATTTACATACAAGTTTTTGTATGAATGTAAGTTATCATTTCTCTTGGGTGAATACCTAAAGGTAGAATGACAGGGTCATTTGGCAAGTATAAGTGTCATGTTTAAGAAATTGCCTGTTTTCCAGAGTGGCTATTCCATCTTGGAATCCCCACCAGCAGTGGATGAGAGTTTCGGGGGCTCCACATCCTTACTTGCACTTTTCGATACTGTCAGTTTTTCTCTGTTCTAACAAATCTATTAGATATGTAGTAGTACCTCATCATGGATTTAATTTGCCTTTCCCTTGTAACTAGTGGTATTGAACATCTTTTCATATGCTCATTTCCCTTCCATATATTTTCTTTGGTGAAGTGTCTGTTTAAATATTTTGCCCATTTCTCATTAGGTTGTTTTCTCATTATAGAATTTTGATATCTTTATATTCTGGAAACAAGTCTTCTGTCAAATAATGTGATTTGCAAATAATTTGTCCCAGGCATGGCTTGTCTTTCTCGCAACAGTGTCCTTTGCATAACAAAAGCTTTTAATTTTAATGAAGTTCAAAGTACCAATTGTTTCTTTTATGGAGTATGCTTCAGATATCATGACAAAAACCTCTTTGCCCTAGCCCAAGTTCCCAGTAATATTTTCTCCAGAAAGTTTTGTAGTTTTAGGTGCATTTTGAGTTAGTGTTTGTGTAAGATGTGAGGTATGATAAGGCAGAGGTTTATGTTACGCATCTGGGTATCTAGTAGTTCTCACACTATCTGTTGAAAAGAGTATTCTTTCTCTGTTGAATTTCCTTTGCGTTTTGTCAAAAATCAATTGAACATATTTGTGTGGTTTTATTTCTGGACTGTATTCTGCTCTGTTGATTTATGTGTCCATCCTTTTGCTAATACCACACTGTCTTAATTAGTAAATCTTTAAATTGGGTGGTATAAATCCTCCAACTTGGTTCTTTTTCAAAATAGTTCTGGACTATTTTTCATTTGCCTTTCCATATTCATTTGAGTTAGTTTGTGGATATCTATAAATAATCATGCTGGGACTTTGATTGGTATACATACAGTTTGTAATTGTTATATCTTCCTGATGTAGTGACTCTTTTGTAATTATGAAATGTGTCCTCTTGTCTCTAGTGAAATTTCCTGTGTTAAAATCTATTTTGTCTGATATTAGTATAGTCACTCCAGTTCTCTTATGGTTACTGTGTGCAAGGCTTATCTTTTCCCGTCTTTTACTTTCAGGCTGTTAGTGTCTTTGAATCTGTATCTCTTGTTGACAACATTGTTGGAGCTTGCTTTTTTATCAGGTCGGGAAACCTCTACATTTTGATTAGAGTTTTTGGATCATTCATATTTACTAATTATTGACCCAGTTAGGTTTACATTTGCCATTTTGATATTTTCTATGTGTCTTGTTTGTTCCATTCCTCCTTTACTGCCTTTCTTTTGTGTTAAATATTTTCTGATGTGCTGTTTTAATTCCTCTCATTTTTCCACTAAATTTTAAAAATTATTTTCTTAGTTGTTGCCTCAGTGGATACAATATGCATCTTTCTATAATGTTACAGTGCACTTCATATTAATACTCAATTATGGTAAAATTCATAGAAACTTTTCTCCAGTATAGCTCTGTTTCCCTCTCTCTTTTTATGCTCCTGTCATCATATATTTTATATCTATATCTGTTATAAATTGAACAATACAGTATGATAATTATTGCTTTCTACAATCTTGTCTTTAAAAGAAATTAAGAGAAGAAATTAGGAAAAAATGCATCTTTTATGTTAATCCATGTATTTCTGCTGCTCTTCATTTCTCTCTGTAAATTTGGGTAATTTCCTTTTAGCCGGCGGCAGTATTTTTTTAGCCTGAAGGACTTCCTCTAATATTTCTTTAATACAGGTCTGCTATTGGTTAATTCTCTCATCTTTGTTTATCTGGGAATGTCTTTGTTTTGCCTTTATTTCTGAAGGATAGGGGTACTGGTTGTAGAATTCATGGCTGACAGTTTTCCTTTCAGCATGATGAATTTGTCTTTCCATTGCTTCTGATCTCCATTGTGTCAGATTCACACACACACACACCCACACACCCACCCACCCAAAAATCGTGAGGCATTTTTCACTTGCTGCTGCCAAGATTTTGTTTCTGTCTTTCAGCAGTTTGATTCTGCTGTATCGTGGTGTGGTTATCTTCATATTTATCCTAGCCAGGTTTGTTTAAAGTTTTCCATCAAATTTGGGAAACTTTCCCCTGTTACTACTGCAGATAAATTTTCTTCTTCTCTCTTCTCCTTTGGGGATTCCCATTACCGGTATTTTGGTGTGCTGTATGTTTTCTGAGGCCCTGTTCATTGTGCTTCCATTTTTTTTCTCTCTATGCTTCAGATTAGATAACTTCTATTAATCTGCAGATTCCCAGATTCTTCCTTCTGCCATCTTGAATCTGCATTTGAGCCCCTATAGTGAATTTTTAATTTCAGTTATTGTATTTTCAACTCCAGATTTTTCATTTTAATTTTTTATAAGTTCTTTTTCTTGAGAATCTTTGTTTTGACTCCATGTCATATTTCTCTTTACATTTTTAAACATGACTTCCTTTAGTTCTTTGAATGTATTTCTAGAAGCTGCTTTGTGTGCAAAATTCAACATCCAGAAACATTAAGGGACAGTTCCTATTGACTACTTTTTTGTTGATATGGGTCATACATACCTTGTTATATCTTTGCACTCTCTTAATTAATTTTTTGTTGAAAACTGAACAGTTTAAGAATATATTTTAGCAATTCTCGATTCTAATTTTTCCTCTCTGAAGGTTGTTGTTTCTCCTGTATTTGTTTGGTAAGTAACTTGCTTAGGCTCTGAAATCTCTCTCCCCTGAAGTTCAGTTATTTTTGTGTTTTTTTTCTTTTAAGTTTGGCTTCCTGGGGTTCACCGTTGTGTCTGTGTAGATTTGTGGTAAGCCTGCCTCAAGCCACTAAGGCTTCTGTCCTCTGCTGATGGATGTCTGTGTGGGTAGGAGACTGCATTCAAAGCTCAGATAATTTTCAAGTTGGCTGTCCTGGCTTTTACTTTTTTGTGAGCCTTTTTGTGTCTCCCTTACAAGTGTGTGCAGCCACAGAGTTGGCCAGGGGTATGTGGCTGGCTTGGATCCCATCTGGACTCCACTGTTTCTGCACACAGCCTCAGCCTGGAATATGCTTGGCCCAACCAGGCAATCTTGGCTAGTGGAGCCGTTGGCCCTTTCTGTTCCCCAGCCTCTGGATTGTCCCTGCCGCCACCACCGAGCACGGGCATGTCCCCCCGCTCCAGGTCAGGCCAGCCTCTTACCTCACTAGGGGACCTGCAGTGGCCAGTCTTCACGGCCTGTCCTATATGGGCAGACCTTCTGTGTCCACCGAGGAGAGGGTGGGGAGGCCGAGGGGCAGTGGGGGAGACAGGAGCAGCCCCACGCCAGACATTTCCATGCTGCAGATTTCCACGCTTCTTGCATAAAGTTCAGCCGTTTTGCAAATATAAACACTTCTCAGATGGCTGTTTGCCTTTGGTTGATTTCCAAAACACTTATTTTTGGTGGCTTCTGTCCAGCTTTATAATTGTTTTGGGGGGATGGGAATAGCTGATTGCCTCACTCGACTGTAGCTGGAACTTTCATCTCCAGAAGCCTTTTAACTAATAGTGGTTTTGTTTGGGAGGCTTATAAAAATGTCCAGTGTTCACTTGATGACTGGTATGTCAGGCTTGTTAAGCTGATTTTCTGCTCTTAAAACAGAAATATCACTCATTAAGCTATCTTTTAGAATGGTCATAAGCTCTGAGATGGTAGCTTTTACTACCGCATTAATGGAAAATGGCTTTTTCTATTTTTGGCTTAAGTAATTTAAAAAACCAAATGGAATAAAGAGCTCAGTCATTCTGAGTTACTTTTCATAAATACTAAGTTTAAGTTTGTGTATCTGAGATTATATTGCATTAGGACACATTTTTATAAATACAGAAATTTTATGCCCTTTGTAAGAATTATTTATTAAATTCCATTTTCTTGCCCCCCTTTCTTGCCCCATAAGGCTTCATATGGTCACACAGAATGGGCATAGTCTTAGTTTATCAAAGTTTTTCATACCAAGATAAGATTTGCTTTTGAATTTGTTGAGTACTTAGGGATCCTTGAAGAAAATCGCACTTTGTGGCTGTGGTTTTTCTTGTCACAATTAAAAAGCTTGTTAATTTGTTAAATCAGAATCTCATTCTTATAAACTAAAGTGTCTGTTGTATCTTTCCTGTGTCTCTCTGAGCATTTGCTGTGTTACAGCTTGTTTTTAGGTTAGTGAGAAATTACCATGGTCTTTACCTTTTACTAAATAATGTTCTACCAAGTACCCGTAGATACAAACGGCTTTTCCTTTGTGGTGACGGTAACTCGCTTTACACTGCAGTCTGCATCACTCTTGCTGTGCCCCTTGCAGGTCGCTTCGAAGAAGAGTTTATCAAAATGCGCATGGAGAGGCTCCAGGCGTGGATGACCAGGATGTGTCGTCACCCAGTAATCTCAGAAAGTGAGCTTTTCCAGCAATTTCTAAATTTCCGAGATGAAAAGGTAGGACCTGTTATTATGATAGTCTTAGGTCATATTGAGAATTGTCATGTTCACATCAGTTTTATGTCTGAAAGTTAAAATTATGTCAGTTAGCTATTTCTCATTTCCTCCAAAGACAAAGAGGGGACAGAAACCTAGGTCTTCACCGTAGGAAATAAGTCACGCTATGTGGAAGAATGCTTGCCAGAATGGTTTTCCATAAATTGGGAATGGATTGGCCCAGAGTTGGCAGGAAGTGAATGATGTGATAGTGTGAGGAATTTTTTTCCCTAGATGCTTTTAAAAATACCCAAACTGGATCCAGGATATTATCCATATGAAGTGAGGGAAATAGAGTGAATGATTTCTTGAGATCCTTTTTTTTTTTTTTTTTTTAAGATTTTATTTATTTGGCAGAGAGAGACAAAGCGAGAGAAGGAACACAAGCAGGGGGAGTGGGAGAGAGAGAAGCAGGCTTCCCGCTGAGCAGGGAGCCTGATGCGGAGCTTGATCCCAGGACCCTGGGACCATGACCTGAGCCGAAGGCAGATGCTTAATAACTGAGCCACCCAGGTGGTGATTAACATAACATTAAAAAAAAAAAAAAATCCTCTTTTGACCTTGCAGTGTGGTAACATCATGAAAAGAAAAGTAGATTCAGAAGTGGACCATCCTTCTCAAAACCGAGTCATTTTTTCCAGAACTATAGTTGCATGTCCAGAGTAAATGCTGGTCTCTTTGTCCCCGTGGATAGTCATTCTGCCAATGGCCACGTGTTCTTTGTTGAGAATCAAGAAAACATTGGCTGTTTGACATCTCATTATTGTCTGCTTTGGAAATAGTTTTCTCTCTCTCTCAGTAAGCTTTTACTCTATAGTATATCTTTTTATCCTGTAAAGATGGTTTCTCCATATTTCTCTCATAACAAATATTACGTATCTTAGAAAACAGTGCAAAGAATAAAAGCGTAAGTTAGCTCAGATGCCAACAGCAGATACAAAATAAGTTAGAATCCTAGAAAAAAAGTCATTAGATTATTTTCATGTCTAATCAAATACTAGCATATTATATACTTTGTTGGAACTTTCAGACAGATTTACTTGCTAAACTGCTTTGTAGTACTTTTCCCTTGTTAATGTGAACACATTTATAATAAGTATAAATAATCTGGCTCTGTGTATGCTTACAGACATAGGCGTACACTTAATGTAGTATAAAATATTTGGGCCTTATTCTCAGTTGCTGCTTATTTCTAGAATTGGCAGGCTCATTTGAGTGGGTTGCATGTAACCAGGCCAGGAGCTAGGAAACAGGGAGGTGCTTCAGCATTTTTTGTCTAGATCGTAGCTCTGGCCTTGCAAGGTGCCCTGGAAAACTGATTTCTCTGGTGAGATGTAATGTTCAGCCATAGTATGCCCTGTAACCATATAGTGGTGAAACTAGGTTCTTTGAGTGAGTTACTTTGTAAACTACATGGAATCCCCTCCCAAGTTTGTTGCCTTTAACAAAAGTCCTGATTTTCCAAAGATTTGATTTAGAAAGCACTTCTTAAGGTTGTGTCTTATACAGAATATTATTATTAAAAATACTAATACATCTAGACACTGCGGTTTGGGTGGATTTGATACAGTAGGAAAAAGAAAGAACTTGGAGTCAGGGCTCTGCTTCTAGCTCCTACTGTGATCTTGGCCACGGCATTGAATCTCTGGGTCACAGTTTCCTCACCTGCTAAATGACTGTGTAAAACTAGATAATCACTAAAAACTGGGATTCTTTGGCCAGAAGTAGCTTGTGTAGATGGATGGACATAATAAGTTTTCTGTTACTAGAAATAAGTGGTTAGTACGATAGCTGGATATAAGACATTACATATTTACATACCAGCAATAAATGAAAACAAAATGAAAGTCTAAAAAAACTATCAGAATAGCATAAAAATATATCTAGGAATAGTATAAGAAAATGTACAGAAAAACTCTACATAAAAAACTATGAAACATGTTTGAGAGAAATAAAACCTGGCTAAGTGTTCCAATGCTGTTTCATGGATTGACGAGCAGAAGAGATGCTATACATGTGGAAAATCAAAGCACCAAGAATAACCAAAGTACTCTTGAAAAAGAATGACGTGGGAGGAGGGCTTTATTGGATATTAAGACTCATTACAAAGCTAAAATAATTTTAAAAGCATGGTATTGGCATAAGGATAGACCATGGAACAGAATAGAGTTGGATGCTTGATTCATGGCAAAGATAGTGCCAAGAACAGTGGAGATAGGACAGTCTTTCCAGTCAATGGTGCCGGATCAACTGGATGGCGTCATTGAGGAAAAATGAGATTTGGTCACGACCTCACGACAGTCTACTGTTGATTTTGTTAGGGATGACACCGGAATCGTGGCCCTGTCTATTAAAGGTATTTATAGGTGAAATGATACTATATCTGGGACTTCCAGTAAAATCAGCAAGAAGAAAAGAAAAGGTAGAATGGAAGGGAATAGAAAAACCAAGACTGGCAAAATGTTGATACATGTTGCAGCTGAGTCTGGGTGGGGGTTAGACTTTTCTCTGTACTTTTATACGTGGTTGAACGTTTCTGTTGTATACAGTTTTGTTTTTTTTTTAAATCAGTTCCAGGTGGTTTGAAGGTCTAATGTGAAAGGCAGCATAGTAAAGCTTCAAGAAGGTTACATAGGGGAATATCTTCATACCCCTAAGGTAGGGAAGGATTTCTGAAATACGACACAAAAATGACTAGTCACACAGGAAGAGGGTGATAAATTAGACTACATTAAAATTAAGAACTGCTGTGTATCAAAGAAAGCCTTTAAAGGTGAAAAGCAAGCTAAAGATCTGAACATACAATAACCAACAAAGGGCTGCATTTTGGAATATATGAAAACCCATACAAATCCATAAGAAAGATAACCCAGTAGAAAAGGAGATTTGGTGTAAGGTACCTCACGAAACAAAGTGTCTCAGTCATCAACAGATATGTAGCAAACTACTTAACCTCATTACCTCATTAGTCATCAAGCAAATGCAAATTAAAACTACAGTGAATGCCACTGTGCACCTGCCGGAATGGCTGACATTAGAAAGACTGACCAAACCAAGCTCTTGGTGGGCTGAGGAGCTTTCAGGCACTGCTGGTGGGTGTGAAATGGGTAAGACCAGTTTGGAAAACCACCTGGCATTACCTGCTACAGCTGAACGTTTTCCACCCAAGCGCACCCCTGGCAAAAGGGTGCACGCGTGCAGCAGGAGTCACGTACATAGCAGCTGTACTCGTCACCTGGCGGGGCCTGGGGGGATCCCAGTAGCAGGATGAATGAATAAGCGGGGGGGGAATGCACACAGTGGAACGTCGTGCCACGGTGGAATCCGCAGACGGCAGCCTGACGGCACTGTGGCCATAGCTCCCGAGCACAGCCTGAGCCCAAGAAGCCAGACACAAGAGAGTACACGGAGAGTGGCCTTTGTTCAGAAAAGCTAGCAGACCCAGATGAGGGACGTGTGCTTAGACAGTGAGACTTGAAAGGAATGTGAGGAACTGGGCAACATTAAAGAGCGCATCCTGGTCACCTCGGTGCGGGAGGGAAGGGGAGGTGATTGGGAAGGGGCAGAAGGGGGCTTCTGGAGTGCTCGCTTTTTTCCCTCGGCCTTGGGGTAGTTCCCCACATATCACGTTGTGAGAACTGGTTGCTGTGCACTGTTGTTGGGGCACTTTTCTGTGGATGGATGGATCTATATAGATAGATCTTGCAAAAATACGTTTTGTTTTTTTTTCAGTAGCGCATATTACTGGCTCCTGTCTTGTGTTTTAGGAAAGCTTTTGTCTTTTTAAGAAAACATTTAACCTAAACTTTGAGGCACTTGGTTGGGACTCCCAGGGGTGCTGAGCTCACTGTGTTAACGTCGCCGCGCCCTGGGAGAGCAACGGGATGGAATTACCTCCCCCCCGAAGGGACTCAGGCTCCCAGGGACCACTCTGCACGTCGGCACTGTCCGTGTACCGACATTACACTGGGACGTGCAGACACCCCACGGTGTAGAGGGCGATGGCGTGGGAGCTGCTGCCGAAAATCAGAGCTAGTCAGTCAGTGAGCCGATTGCACTAGGGAGTTTGAAAGACCAGTTTGACTCCGCTCTCCACTGTGACATTATAATGTTCTTATTTGCAGGAATGGAAAAGTGGAAAGAGGAAGGCTGAGAAAGATGAGCTGGTGGGAGTTATGATATTTTCCACCATGGAACCAGAGGCGCCTGACTTGGACTTACTAGAAATGTGAGAGCTCTTGTCACACCTGCCTTCTTCCCAGCCCGTGTCCCCCTCCCGTGCGTGCAGGCCGCAGCCACAGTGCAGGGTGCGACCGTGATCGCGTGGGGGCCACGGTCAGGTGACCGGGAAGACTTCGCTTGCACGGGAAAGCACGGTCTTTCTAGCCATAGCATCAAAGTGTGCTTCCTTTTTACCTTGAAGTCCGTGGTTTCTTAGCTGACACGGAAATTTCTAGTCGTATCTAATACAGCATGATAAGACAAAGTAGCCCAGGGCCAGCGCACACCCACGTAACAGTCAACAAGGCAGAAGTCTCTGAACATCGCCTTGAAGGAAGCAAATCTCTAACCTGCTTTTTTGTGCTGTTTTTCAATTTGTTGTTTTTAATTATGTAATTTTTTTAAATGTAGGCTTGGTTGAAAATCAAGTAGTTCCTTTTTTATGTAAAGGCTAACAAGAAATCTTGGGGTTTTTGTTTGGTTTTTTTTAAGAAGTTTTTTCTTATAAAATTATCACTTATGTGTTACCAAACGTAAGAAGAGAAGAAAAAAGAAAAACACAATCTTGCAACTACCCAGAGAGAAAAATCAATGTTAATGCGTTGGCCTAGGTCTGTAGTCTTCTGAAACGTCCTCTGCACATATGTATCTCAGGGAAAAATTGTTTAAAAAGGAAAGACCTCACACTGTGCATTCTGTCTTCTAATCTGTTTTTGTTTTTGTTATTGTTTATTTAACATGATACTGGGATGAGTTTTTCAGGTTGGTACTTCTTACATCCTCAAAGAACTGAGATGTTCAGTATCACTTACCTGGCTGTGTCCAGGTTACCTTCGGTTCACTAAAGTACTTGCTGGAATGCATGAAGACCCACTCAGTACCTCCACTGATAGAATTCCACTCAATCATATGTTCAAGAAATCATGATTTTATATACTTTAGAATAATTTTAGTTGAAAGTCACAGGGAATTGAGAGGGGAAGGGAAGGAGTTAAAATTTAAATGGCAGATTTTTAAGTCATTCTTTAAAAATCTGTTGTTAGATTTTATTTATGTGAGAGAGAGAGAGAGAGAGTGAACCTGAGCAGCAGGCAGAGGGAGAGGGAGAAGCAGGCTCCCCGCTGAGCAGGGAGCCCGACGGGGTGCTCGATCCCAGGACCCCGGGATCATGACCTGAGCTGAAGGCAGCCGCTTTACCGACTGAGCCACCCAGGCGCCCCTTCTCTAAAAATCCGAATCAAGCCTGGTTAAAGAGCAGTTGTTACAATGCAAGAAAACAAGTACCCGCGGTTACGTTCGGCGGGAGTCTCCCCCGACCGTGTTGATTTTTCTCCTCCTCCTCGTCACACTGACTGTTTGGTAGCAGAGTCAAGGACATGCCTTCTTGTGTTTTGCCCCACAGAGAACAGAAGTGCGACGCCGTTGGTAAATTCACCAGAGCCATGGACGACGGCGTGAAGGAGCTGCTGACAGTAGGGCAGGAGCACTGGAAACGGTGCACGGGACGTAAGTGCCGTCCCCACGCCAGCTCTGGGCCCTGGTCGTGGCGGTGCACGCTTGGTCTGTGGCCTTCACCGCACTGAAGAGCCATGCGCTCGGACGCAGGTGCCTTAGTGAACTGAAGGAATGTCATACCCACAGCCCGGTGGCAACCTCACTTGTCAGCCCTACTCAGGCAGCAGAGAATCGACTCCAGCAAAGCCAGTTCCAGAACTTGCATAAAACACCGTGTTCCCTTAAGTGTTTCTAGTTATTTGGGGTTTGTAATCTACGGACCATTAATCTTTACTGCATGTGTAGAGAGTACTTGTTATTTTTAATCTCATGATTGTACTTTTTAGGCTTTATCCATTTGGTAAGTAAGATGTTGTGTACAGAATCTACCTCAACTTACGATGGGGTTGCATCCCAATAAGCCCATCCTGAGTGGAAAATAGCCTAAGTCGAAAATGCGTTCAATATACCTAACCTCCCAAACACCACAGCTTAGCCTGGCCAGCCTGCCCTTGGGCAAAATCCTCTCACACAGAGCCTGTTTTATAGTAAAGTGTTGAACATCTTGTGCCGTACTGGAAGTGAAGAACAGAATGGCTGTCCGGGTGCAGAGTGGTTGTCAGTGTGCTGGTCGCTGACCCCCGTGGTCGCCGGCTGGTGAGGCTGCCGCTGCCCAGCATCACAGACAGGGTCCTCCCGCAGATCATAAGCTCGGGACAGGAACCAAATTCAAAATTCCAAGTACGGTTCCTAGTGAATGCATATTGCTCTGGCATCATCATGAAGTCAGATTGTTAAGTCAGGGACCATCTGTATTTGCTACAGCCCTAATTTTTTTTTTAAGATTTTATTTATTTATTGGACAGAGATCACAAGCAGGGAGAGAGGCAGGCAGAGGGAGATGCAGCCTCCCCGCTGAGCAGGGAGCCCAATGCGGGGCTCGATCCTGGTACCCTGGGATCATGACCTGAGCCAAAGGCAGACACTTAACCGACTGAGCCACCCAGGCACCCACTACAGCCCTAACTTTTAGGAAAGGCCAGGATAGTTGGCTGTGGAAAGCATGAGCTGGGTCAGACTAGGAGCAACGTGAGCCCGGGGGACCCTGCCAGCCATGGCTTCTACCTGCTCTTTCCATGTCCTCGAGGACTTCTTATCCCCACCCCCACCCCAACCCCCCCTTCCCTTTGTGTCTAGACTGTCATTCTGCTGACCTATGTTGTCCTATATTCCCTGGCCCCTCACGTCACATAGTCCAGGCAAGGAAACTGTCACTGCCAGCCATGGGGGTCACACCAGCCAGCTGCCCTCCCACCTCGGAGGTTCCGCGGGCCTCGGAGGACAGGTCACCACTGCGGTTCCGTTCACATGGTCTTCGAGGGCCAGAGACGCTCAGGAGTTTCCTCCCCTGTCCACCCGTCCCGTCCTTATCACCAGCTCAGCCGCCTGAGTCCCAGAGAGAAAACTGAGCTCTAGTTACCCAGAAAGTGGTGCTGCGAGTCCCTGACTCAGTAACCTAACCTCATATGAAGGCTAGTAGGCTAGCCATAAGGCTGGTATCTAAGAATTTTCTGGCCTTCAGCTCGTACACCCTACAAGAATACTGGTTGTATTCAGTTTTATTTTGTTTTTCTCTTAAAAATGGCTTCTACTTTGAATAATAAAGCTAATACATACCCACTTTTAAACTGTGATACTCCGCATAGGAAGGAATTTAATTATCTGTTTTGTAAAGATTTATTAACAAATGGTATTTTTTTCTAAAGAAGGGAAAAAATAAAATTTGAAGTCAAAAAATAATTTTAACGAGTAAGAAACTGAATGTGGGGGCGCCTGGGTGGCTCAGTCAGTTGGGCGTCTGCCTTCGGCTCAGGTCATGATCCCAAGGTCCTGGGATCGAGCCCCGCATCGGGCTCCCTGCTCGGTGGGAAGCCTGCTTCTCCCTCTCCCACTCCCCCTATTTGTGTTCCCTCTCACTGTGTCTCTCTCTGTCAAATAAATAAATAAAATCTTAAAAGAAAAAAAGATAGAGCACAGTTAATAGCAATATTAAGATCCATTAAATCCAGACCTGAAATCTAAGCCTTATCAGGAGTTGGCAGACTGTGGCCTGGAGGCCAGATCTGGCCTGCTGTCTGTTTTTGTAAAGTGGAACACAGCCAGGCCCACTTCTGTACGGATTACCTGTGGCTGCTTTGCTCTTACAGTGGCAGAGTCAAGTACTTTCTTTTTTTTTTTTTTTTTTTTTTAAAGATTTTATTTATTTATTTGAGAGAGAGAGAATGAGAGAGAACACATGAGAGGGGGGAGGGTCAGAGGGAGAAGCAGACTCCCTGCCGAGCAGGGAGCCCGATGCGGGACTCGATCCAGGGACTCCAGGATCATGACCTGAGCCGAAGGCAGTCGCTTAACCAACTGAGCCACCCAGGCGCCCCAAGAGTCAAGTACTTTCAACTTTCAAGAAACCTGTGGCCCCACAAAGCCTGAAATATTTACTGTCTGGCCCTTTGCGGAAAAAAAAGGTCCTGCTTCTCACTGAATGATCGTCTACCATTCACATAATACTCGACATCAACAAAACCACTCGCAGCGGCGGGCCATCCGTTCGTGCTCGAGAACAGTTGCTCCATTCTCATGGCACGGCAATAGGATGCCATATCCTAAATATAGCACTAATTAGGCCTGGAAAGGGGAAGTACCAAATGCAGTATTAGAAAACAAAACGCACCGCCCTCCTTTGGTCACAGGGAGTCAACTCATGAATAAAAAGGGGAGTGACGCTTTTGTTAGTGATTTCATTGTAAAATAATTAATTTTAATTGATAATTAAGAGCTTAATAATTAAGCTCTTATGAGACCATAATAATAGTAAAGCATTGAAATCTGTATGTTCTTTGAAAGCTAGAAGGGCCCGCAGAGATCATTTCGTTAATCATGTTATACAGTTGAGAAAGCTCAGATCCCTCCTCCCTGGTCCTGTTGAGTCCTTCTGCCATATTTTTCTCCACACCTTGTTGCCTTCAGTTTTGCAAATAATCATTGATGCATACCTAACAGTGGGGAAAGCAAGGCGTTTAGAATCACAAGTACCACATCCACCATTTGTTAGCCATGCGACCCTGGGCAAGTCAGTTTACTTAGCTGAGCCTTATTTTCCTAACCCGCGGAACGGAGATGGTGTGTCTGCACGCGGTAGAGGGGTTGTCCTGGTGATCACCTAGGACTCGGTGCAAGTGCTTGGTCAACTAGAAACCCTCTTCCAGATGAGCTCCCAGGCGCTTCAACTTAATGCCATGAGTGAGGATGTGGGGCCAGGGTGGTAGTTCAGAATGAGAGCATCCGACCACGAACTGAACAATCAGTTAATAAAAAATGTCTTTGAAAAAAATCATGAATTTAAAAAAGCCAGTGATTTTATTAAAGAATATAGACTCTTTTGAGTCACTTCCAATTTCTTTTATGACAAAAGTAATCACTTTCAGGAAATAGTCAAATCCCATTCCTGTTTGCTCAGAGGACTAGTTAACAATGTCTTCTTCTTTCTCTTTCAGCGTTACCCAAGGAATATCAGAAGATAGGAAAGGCCTTGCAGAGTTTAGCAACAGTGTTTAGTTCCAGTGGTTATCAAGGTACGGCTGTATTTATTTATCCTTCGGGCCCTTAGTGTCTTGTGCGGACCAGCCACCCCCTCGGGCTCTTGCAAGCACACACAAACTCTGCAGCTAGGGACCTTTGTCACCGACACTTCAGCTGGCTAGGCTGCCCCACTCAGCACTTCTGTACCCTCACCTTAACTACTTTTGAGAAAAGTGGAGCGTGGTTGTACTCTGTGTTTCTTGCTAGCTTCTTAGCCTTTCTTTGCGCTCAGAGACCGCTCTTGTGTTGCCCTGGAACAGGCAGCTATGATAAGTCACCCTCTGCCCTTACTTTCATGTCTCTGCCAACCTCAGAAGTCAGGTCCTCCTGTTACAAAGTCCGGAATTTGTCAAGGCCGTTTGGAGGGAACATTTTGACTAAGTAACAAATTCTCGTTGCCTTAGGTCTCTGCGTGACCTAGAATTATTCTCAGCTGTGTATGGGGCGTCTTATGTACCATACTGTGCATCTTACCTGTGGTGTCTCGGATTCATTGTACTTTTACATTGACAGCACTTGTGAGAACAAGCTAGCTGTTCTCCTTTCTATTTTGGTTTACTTTTGCTTAGTTTGCTCAGTGGAGCAGGTAGCAAGTAAAAGTATTTGTCAGGTGAGTGGCACTTACTAAATTTACATGTGTCCAATCACTTACAGAAATGGCAGAATTGGTACTTTGGCCATGGTGTTTATTCTGATACTCAGGGAAGATAGTCTGTGGAGGTCAGTGTCTGAGCGTTTTTAGGAACAAGAAATGAGTCTCCCACCAGAATGGAAGATTTGGGGCTCCCACATATGAATATTTCTTTTTGTCCTGGCTGAATTGTGTCTTATAATCCCAACTTTTAGATTGGATGGGAGCCCTGAGGATTAGTTCATCTGGCCCCCTCATGTTCGAGATGAGGAACATAGGCCTGGAACGATCAGCCTCCTGGCCAGGGTGCCACAGGGGGTTGACGGAGGAGCCAAGTGTAGGGCCACCCCCATTGCTTAGGTGCCGGCAGGACTCCAAGAGCACTCTCATCTTTCTGCTTCTCTAGTATCTTGATGGGTGGAGAGCTTGTGTTCTGAAGATGCTGGACCCCGATCAGTGTCCCATGTCAGAACTCACCTGAATCTTGCCTTCCTTAAGCCTCCCCCCAAGAGCTCTCTGTCCTCCAGCCCTGCCCCCGCTTCCCGCCATCACCCCTTAGTGCACAAAACCCCTGTGGGAGAACTGGCTCTGCATTTGGGGCTCCCCCAGGTTCTGGTCCCTCATACCAGCCCCCATGCATCTGGTAAAAGCAGAGCAGAGCCTCCCGTCCCAGCCAAGTCCCTCTGCTGTGGAAGGCGCCCTTTTCCTCCGCTCTCCCCCGGCCTCCAGACCCGACAGCTTGCCTAGGGTGCGAGGCTCAGCCCTTTCTGAATTGAGTTCCTTTGGGTTTCTTCATTCCCGCAGTGCTTCCGTGACTTTACGGAGAAATATGATGGTTTAGTTTATTTTGTATTATTACACTGAGAGCAAAGGTCTTGGCAGTTGTCCCCATGCTAACTGGAAATAGAACCGCTCCAAGGTGAGATTGTAAGCCTAACAATGATCCTTCCAGTAGCATGGACCCAGACTTGACTTCCATTCCTTGAAGTCAGAAAACTTAAAAACCATTCAGAGCTAGAACACAGAATTTGTAAATAGCAATTCCCTTGTTCTCCGGGTCAATGCCAGGAGAGACAAACCACTCACCCTTCACTAAATGTGATATTAATAGAGGGCACAGATAATTGAACCAAAAGTCTTGAAAAGGGGGGAAGAGAAGACAGTTGGTAATCTGGGAAATGGGTCCTAAAGATGTCCTTTGTAGCTTTATACTGTACATAAGTCTTTCCATATATTTCTTGTTCTGTAAATTTCAGTAAAATCTGCGTACCTTCCAAATGATCGGCTTCTCTCCGGAGTTTTCTATCTGTATAACTTCAGCCCGGAGCAACCTGGCAAAAAGGCAGGATAGAGAGGGCTGGGGGGGGGGGGGGGTTGTGGAGGAGGCCCCGGCAGGATGAGGACATCCTGGAGGGGAGGTGGCGTAGGAGAGGACCCTGAGGATGCTGTGCCTTCTCCGCAGCGCCCACCCGTGTGATCCCTCCCAGCCATGCCTCACTTGGCGTGGCTTCCTTACTGTTTTCCCTGCTCAGAGCTATCAGTCCGTGTGTTATCAAGTATTCACATTGCAGACGGCACTTTGTCAAGTATTAAAAGTACTCAGTGTAATGTGCTTTACGGGGAATATCATTCAACTTCCTAGAGATCTTGTTTTCAAAGAACTTCTCAAGTGCCCACAGACTAGCTTTTCACGTTTCAAGGCAAATGAGGGTCAGCAGAGTTGAGTGCTGTGTCTTATCACGTCTTCCTTTGCTCAGCCGTGCTGGTGACATGGGGCAGTGCTGCACTCTTTGATCTTGCAGTAATTCAGAGGATTCCGGTTCCTAAGAATATTTCGGATTATGTTAAATATAACCTTCCATGCTCCCTCTCTGAGTACAGAAACTGATACTGGAACAACACAGAGACTATTCGCACGGCCTTTGTGCAGATCCATGAAGCACTTCATATGGATTATCATGGAAAAATAATGGATAAAAATATTTAGATGGTTATCTGGAGCAGAGAAGAGGAACGGGTGTAGAAGCTAGACCTCCGGTTTTATCTAGTTTTACAGATTTTACTTTGGAACCATGGGAATGTTTTACATTTATATTCTACATTTATTATTAGAAAACAAATTTAAAATGTAAAAGAAAAAAAAAAATCCCTAAAAAGCAAAAGCAAAATAAATCACTTGATACATCAGGATGAAGGCATAACCACGTAGAGAAGAATTATTTCACATCACCGTAAAACATTATATCAATGATTCTACATCCCTAGTAGCAGATTCCTTAAAGTCAAAAAGACTTCAAAAATATTTTGTTTTCAGTAATTATATAGTTAGCAATAAAATATTGGTATTGTTATTCTAAAACTTCTAAAACTATTTTACATATTGTAGGGTAAAGCAAATACGTAATTATGTTACTGTTTTTAGGAACTAAGTTTTTTAAATGAAAGAGCTAAACAAAAATCAAAAGTTTTAAAATACATTATGAAAAATCCTGAAGTCCTAAATTTGAATTGGAAATATCCATATGAGCTCATTATGGTTTTCCTCTTCTAAAAAAAATATATTTTTCCTTGCTGTGTTCATTGAAAAGGCCTAGAAATACCCAATCCAGTCACGAGAAGCACCTCTGGCGCCCCCCACAGGGGGATTTCTCAACACTGTTCCTCCCAGAGGAACCAGAGCTCCTAGCAGAACCCAGATGCTGATTTGAAAAGCCTTCCACTGGCCAGTAAATACAAAGAGCATTAGTGAAAATAATACTTTCTCTGCAATGAAGCTTATCAAGTATGTGTAAATCCAGACTTGCAATGATACTTTTTTAAAAAGTTAATCTGTGACCTTTGGGGAACGGTTAGAGGATCAACTCATTCTGAAAATGGTAAAGAGAAAGAAGCAGTGACCAGGTAGTCGATAAAGGAGAGTTCCTCTTTATAGAAGTGCTTCAGATCAAGAAGGAGTGATAGGAGTCGAAGAGCAACACTTTGCCAACCGTTCCTAAAAGGAAAGATCTAGATGGTACAGGGAACAGAGGACTGTGTTATCACCACAGACACAGTCAGCAAGACCCAGGCTGCAGGTACCAAGGCAAATACCTGGTTTCTTCAACGGCCCAAAAAGAAATTTGCGAGAAAAAAGGGAGGGAGGAGAAAGAACCTAATGATTGAAGAAACACTTCAGCTCTCTGCCATGTGGGCTTTCTCTGAGTCCTGAAAGCAGCCAGCTCGATTCCAGATACCAGGGAGCTGCCCACTGACCAGATAATTCTACAGGAGCAGTTCTCATTTCTCCAGTGTGATGTTGGTATTGTCCTTGCCTTTTAAAGAGTGCTTATCTCTGACATAGAATTTATGGGTGCATTGTAATGTGGCCAGCGAAAGGGGGAGGTAGGGGATGGATGGTGCAGGTGCAGAAAGACTGGCCATGAGCTATTCATTGGGAAGCCAGGTGATGGGTAGATGGGGACTCATTATACTGTCCTCTAGTTTTGAAAAGCGTAGTGTTTGCCATAATAAAATTTTTAAGTAAAATAAACGAAGAGAAAATACTCACGAGCCCTGATGTAGCTGTACTGATTTCCAGGCGAAACCGATCTCAATGCTGCAATAACGGAAGCAGGAAAGACTTACGAAGAGATTGCCGGTCTCGTAGCAGAACAGGTACCCCCATGGCCACCGGTCCCAGTCCTGGTGCAGATTGTACGCTGTTGGACCCCCGTGTTTCTTTAACCAATTTTAAAACAAACTTTGCAAATAGATCTCCTCTTCTTTTCTATCTTTGTTCATTGTGTATGGTAATAGTGTTTCTTCGGGTAAGCCAAAGTGATGGATACATTTATCACCAAGAAATCTAAACGAGTACCTTCCAGTGTCGGTGGCTCAGATCCATCCTCCGTCATCAGGGGGTTGGAATGTTAGGGCAAGAGCACCGTTCACGCCACTGTTTGGACTCTTGGCCTGCCTGAGGCCGGCTTGACTCGGCTGGTAAATGGCAGGCTCTCAGCATTCAGCAGCCTACTATGGAGAAGGCACCCATGCGGGCCCAGGCAAGGGGTGGGTCTCTGTTCCAGCCACGTGGCTTTTATTGGGGCCTTCAGTGGTCCAATTCCAGTTCTTTTTACAGAAAACAGATAATAAATTCCCTTAAGGGGAGTAGGCATCAATGTTGTTTCAAATCCCTACATTAAAGTTTCTCAGATGACTTCTTGAAATACGCGCACACACGCGCACACACCTTCATGTTGGTCACTGACTACCACTACTTATAGAAAAAGATTAATTTTTAAAACTGTGCATAACATAGCTATTAAAAATTATAATTCAGGGGTGCCTGGGTGGCTCAGTCGTTAAGCGGCTGCCTTCGGCTCAGGTCATGATCCCAGGGTCCTGGGATCGAGCCCCACATCGGGCTCCCTGCTCTGCGGGAGGCCTGCTTCTCCCTCTCCCAACTCCCCCTGCTTGTGTTCCCTCTCTCGCTGTGTCTCTCTCTGTCAAATAAATAAATAAAATCTTTAAAAAAAAATTGTAATTCAGAAAAATTGAAAAATATTAAGTTGCCACTTAAGAGGACTACCAGGTTTGTTTGGTTTTTTTTTTACGTTGGGTGAGGACTACCAGATTTTTAATAATAATTTATATTCTCTGCTAAAACTTAGACATTAAATGATTACATCTTATTTGCTTGTATATAAATAGTATTAACTAGTTTTTTCCCCTACAGTATCACATTTTGAGCCACCTCAAAATAACTAATTTTACCAACCAGCCTAAAAATGATGTAATGTTTTATCATTTTCTCTCCAATCTACGATTGAGAATGTAATAGTCTTGGAGGTTGTTTTCTTTCAGGAAAACTAGGCTGAATGTTAGCCCTTGATACACAGTAACTCGTACCTGAGGCTTGGCTCATACAGTCCTCCAGTACGACCCTTTTCTGGATTTCTCTGCCAGTAATAACCAACCTGTGTCTCGTTGTAGCCAAAGAAAGATCTCCATTTCCTCATGGAATGTAATCATGAATATAAAGGTTTCCTTGGCTGCTTCCCTGATATTATCGGCGCCCACAAGGTAACTTGATCCCAGAAGTGCAGACAAGATGACATGGGTGAGCCAGGGCCGTGACGCATGGCCACTGAGCGGGCCCAGTCGCTCAGTACGGCCCTGAGTCGGGGAGCTTTCTGAAACCGGCCGGAGCTGCTTGGGCTGTTTAAATAGTGAGGTCCCATAACACGTTTAGACTATGGGTAGTTTCTTGTTTCTTCGAGTCTATAAAAAGATTACTTTGAGGGAACAAAAATGTGAAAAAAATATTCCTTTATGCCTATACTTGGGTCAGGTATCAAACAACATAATCATGCTGTTTGAAATTCAAGACAAGATTAGGAATCCTGCTTGCCCTTTCTCGTGGGACCCCTGTCAGCTGCTTGGGCAAGTCCTCAAAGACCCTTTCCCGTCGAGATGAAGTAAGATATTCTGTCCCCCTGGGCCTGACGAAGGGTTTCCTAATGAAAATTTAAATGGTCAACATCGATTTTATATTTTTGTACTAATAAGGAAACTATATAATTCCCACCATAACGGTACTTTTAAACTGAATTTTGAAATGTTTTGGGGTGTCCTCACATTTCAATTCTGGTTCCTTTTTCTCTGTTTCAAACTCTACATATTATTTCAGAATAGGGGCATTTTATCAACTGTCGTATTCTGGGATACTGTGATGCACCTGGATTTACTAGGAGAATCTCTACAGAGGCTGGGTCTGCGACCTTCACAGCCCTGGCATGTGGCCGTTTTAGCATTCAGCTTAATAATCCAGGTGTCAGGAAGGGAAGCCTTGTGCAACTTCAGATAATTTAATGTCAGGATCAGAACATCGATGGACACTTAGGTGTTTCCACATCGTGGCTGTTGTGGGTAATGCTGCGGTGATCCTGGGAGTGCAGTGGTCTCTCTGAGATAGTGATTGCTGGGGGAGTAGGTCTTAAAAATTCTCATCACAAAGGAAGAAAACAAACCAACTTGTAACTGCGTGAGGTGATGGCTGTCAGCAACAGTTAACAGTGGTCGTCGTTCTGCAGTATATACAGACATCAGATGATTATGTTGTACACCTTAAACTCATGCAGTGCTGTATGTCAATTACATCTCCACAGAACTGGGGGGAAATAACATAAATATAACAAAAATTAAAATCTCAGTTAAAAAAGCAAATCAGAAGAGTTAGCTTGTCGTAGGGATCTATGTCAACAGCAGAGTTTGCGTCATGGAGCCTGATGTATGCATGAGTGTAAAGTTTTTCTTTGCAGACTGCTCTGATGAGCACTGTGATGATACTGAGGGGGAAACATTTGGCAGCTGTATCCCTACTTCTGCCTGAGTATTGATTTGAAATTGATGCAGCGCTCCTCCCGGAAACCAAAGTAAAGCTGCCGGTCAGCGCGCTCCAGCACCTGCGGCCAGCATGCCCCCGAACAGAGACAGAGAGCCGGGCGCAGGCACGAGGCTGTCCCTCATTGACCTTCTAAACCCCCGATGCCTGTGTCCGTCCCCTGCGCTCCTCCCGTCCCGGCACAGGCTCAGACATTACGGAAATAGAGTGCTGTTTGCTTTTCATCCTGTTGTAGCATAAAACTGTCCATTTTAGCTCAGTTCTGTTTTTCAAGAATAGCAACCCTCTTGCTTCCAAGTGACTTGCAGGAAGTTATATTTAGGCGCTTTCCTACGTTCTTTCTTTGTGGGAACATTTTTTTGTTCAGTAGCTGGTCAGTTGTAGAAGATGTAGGCATTGTTATATGATAAACGAATGACTAATCCTCTGAGCGTTGTTTTATTAACACTGTTGCATGTGTATTTCACAGGGAGCAATAGAGAAAGTGAAAGAAAGTGATAAACTGGTCGCAACTAGTAAAATCACCCCCCAGGACAAACAGAACATGGTGAAGCGAGTGGGCACCATGTCTTACGCATTGCAAGGTAAGACTGAGCAAGGTCCGTGCGCTGCTAGCGAAGATGGTCCCTCTCCCCAGCGGAGGTGCTGTTTTCCTGGCTGGAGAGAAACTAAGCAAATAAGAGCTGATTTCAGGTCCCCTCCCAAGCCTGTCGTTTGCAGGATCCCAGTGTTAATGGAAATGAACCCCTTTCCCTGATCGAGCCATGAATGACAGCCCGATTAAACCCATGCGTCTTTATTATTTCTCAGAGGCAGTGAAGATCCTTTTATAACCCTTAATATTAGCTCCGATCATGATGCTGTGTTAGGTCCCGAAGTTCAGCTTCCAGCCATTTGTAACCTCTATCCCCGGGACTGTAGAATGTAAAGGGAGCTTGGACATATTTTTGGGCAGAATTTGAGTGTTAGTAAAAAGAAGATAGTAAATGGTTTTTATATATTTGAGTGCTTTCCACCACACAGGAGCAGTGAACGGATTTTTCCTGTTTCGGTGGACAGACGGAACAGGCATGGGCAAAGGAGAAAGGGGAAGGATGTTCTAGTTTGAACAAAACCACACAAAATAATGGGACAGGATTTCTCATTGACGTTCAGGAATAAGATCGACTTACAGGCTGTTGGGGAATGAGTGTTGGTGATGGTGGGGGGCCTTGAGAGCCGGGCAGAAGAGCCTAGACTTGCTGTGGGCATTAAGAAGGCAGTAAAAGGTTTGATGGTGGGGGTCAGGGGGGTACACCACTCAGGGAGAGGGTGGGAGAGGTTGGGGGGCAAACGTCAGAAGGCCCACGCAGAAGACCACTGCCTCTGTGATCTGAGAGTTCTGGGCCTGAAGAAGACGTGGTGCTCGGGGAAGAGAAGGAAGCATGTTTGCAGACTTTTCCAAGGAACAGCCCTCAGGACTAGGTAATGAGTGGGACAAAAAGGGACCAAGGTTTCCAGAACTAAGACAAGTGGGGGCAGAAATGGGAAAACCTGAGTGAAGATCTTTCTGAAGGGTTTGACATGGGGGATTTGGCTTTGAAGTTTTCCAAACAGATAAATGAGAAGCTTCATACAACTTGAGATAATAGAAAACTCAGAACAGTGCCCTTTTCGTAGGAATATATGCCAGCAACTGGCTTTCCAGGTGCTCAGAACGAGGGAAGAGGCAGGTGGCGATGTGATGGGGCCTCTCTTGAGTTGGTGATAGGGGGGTTAGGGGCGAGTCCCGAGAGACAAATTCACTAAGGGAGTCCTCTGTGAATAGATATATTCAGCAGAGTTGAAGAACAGGTGTCCAGATCCTCTCACCTGGTAAGAGGTTGGGTTCTGGGAGCCCTGATGCTCAGCAGCGAAGCTCCATACAGAAGAGGGTCCCCCTGCGTCACACTCACCCGTACAGCCTTTCAAGGGCACCCGAAGAAACCCAACCCAAGAGGGAATAGGCCAGGGCCCACCGGGTGCCTCGCTGGGTCCTGCATCACAGATGACGTCCACAGAGAGTGACCACCACGTCAGCCTCCTGCTCCATCTGTTCTGGGAGAACAAAGTCCACATGTGGGTGATTGTATTGGGTTCACAGTATCTCCTCTGCAAGTCAACAAGTCATCCCTCTGCTGGAGAGTATTGTTTGCGCTCAGATTATTTTCAGATGAGTTTTCTAGCTTCTTTATAAAGTGATTTGTCAGGAACTGGCCCTGCCCTGAAGCCAACCAGATGAAACCGAGCAGAGCAAGCTGGCGCTGTCTGTGGAAGTTTGGGGGCTGATTGATATTTTGGTTTTGGTTGTAGCTGAAATGAATCACTTCCATAGTAACCGGATCTATGACTACAACAGCGTCATCCGCCTGTACCTGGAGCAACAGGTGCAATTCTACGAAACAGTAAGTCAGCCTCCCCAGGCCCTTTGCATGCAAGCACATGCGTGCGTGCGCACACACTCACACACACACAGGAGGATTCCTGGTAACATAACTTTGACCGTGTAAAGTTAATCTGCTTGTGTTTTTTAATCCTATGTAATAAACCAAAAGAGATTAATTATTGAGCAGGGGTTTTTTAAATCCCTTTTAATTATCTCTGCCTTTTCCTTTTTGAATCATACTGGGTTAAAAAAGGTTTCTCTTATGCAAGAAGGGGTCCTGACGCTGGTTGTGAGGCCCCTAGAAGTCCTTACTGGGAGGTTCCCCACCCCCACAGCCTCTCTCTGCCCAGGACAGTGAAGGACAGGAGGCCCCTGGCCCTGCAAGCTCTCAGCTGGGGATGGAGCCTGGCACCACGGGCAGGCTTCATGAATGAGCTTTCATTGTGCACCAAAGGAACTGTAGAAAGAAAACGAGAGAGAGAGAGAGAGAAACCTTAAATACTTAGGTTTGTGACATTTAGGAAACAGTCACAAAAATGTAAACTTTTGTAGTCTGCTTAGTAATTTGGTTGTTTACCAGAATGTCCAGAAAACAGGGATCTAGCGTGTAAGTGGAAACTTCGACATCTAAAGGCAGGTTCCGTAACTGTATCATTGACCATGTGCTGGCCGCCATGCTTTTACTCAGGGTTCCACTGTTGCCATGGTATTCTCGCGTGTGTGTTCAGAATGATGGTAGGCCAGCCCCACACTCCTATGTGTGCACGTGTCCTCTTTCAGCAAAACAGTGTGGAAAATGTCAGTCTCCAACAGCAAATTCTTGAAAGGGAGTTGTGATCAGTGTGCTTGCTGCATAGTGTGAATTGTGTGTTGGAAGCAGTTGGTTTTGGCCTGAGTTTCCAGAAGGAATTCCCTGAAGCATTTTTATCGCTCACAGCGTGCGGTCCCTGGGCTCTCTGTGTAGTAACCGCTGGCGCTGTGCGGTTGCGTCTCATGCATTAGAATCGAGATTGCATTTATTCGATGTGAGAAGAGCGTTGAAGGGCAACTTCTGAAACTCCGATCCTGTTGATTTGATAGACAATCTCAAGCCTAAGTGAGGTTTAATTATCAATGACATTGTGACTCAAAATAGGAAGCCGTGCATTTTAATCACTGTCCTCGTTAGAAGTAACAGTTCTATGAGAAAGTAACCCTTAAATACTAAAATTCCCATACTTGTTCATGCAGCAAACATGAATTGAGTACCTATTATATACTAAGGACTTACTCCAGTTACTTGGCTCCAAGAATGGCTGTGACATCTGTGTCCTCAGGGCAGGCCTGGGCACATAGCCCCAGCTGCGGTCCCGCACTGGCTTTATCATGGAGGCGCGGACGGTCTACACACGGCGGACCCGCAGCGGGTGGGATCCGGGCGGTGTGCTCGGCCGCGGGGACTTGGGAGTGCACGGGTGTCCGAGAACACAGGGGAGCCTCAGCAAGCACGACCCCCACCCCACCTGACTCCTGCTCTGGAAATGCTGCTGCTGAGACAGGCACCGGCTGTGCCAGAAAGAAAGGGGGCTTCCTGCAAGCTGGGGGCACCGCCTCTGGCAGCACCATCTGGGGTTTGGGGAGGGCCCCCCGGCTGGTTGGTGCTGGAGGAGACTAGAAGCTTAGCGCGGTTCAAGTCTGAAATGCTTGCAGTGTCTGACTCGTAAGAGATGGCAGGAGTAGGATGCCGTGGGTCCTAGTGGGACTGGTAGCTCAAGATTGTCTTGTTTCTTCACCAGATTGCAGAAAAGCTGAGGCAGGCCCTCGGCCGCTTCCCGGTTATGTAGAACACACCGGAACATGAAGAGAACTCCGAAGTGCTTCTTCCTGACTTTGGGCAATGCAATCTTATTTTTTTTCCCCCTTCATCAAAAACAAAAAGGAACGAAAGAACGAAAACCAAAAAGAAATAGAGTTGCAAAAAACTGCGTCTGTTTTATTAACCAACCTAAATGCATCAGTTACGTAGGGATAGTCATCTTTGGTTCATTTCCACCTCCGTTATTTAAAACAATGGAAATTGTCTCTATTTTTGGAAAGTACTTAAAGTTATCAGAATTTTGAATGGAAAATTAGGGGTTTCCCCCACTGATATTTTACATAAAATTGTAATTTTTACGTCGTCCATGATCTTCTGGGTCTTACCCAATGTCGGATAATTACTAATTGCTTTCTTAAAAATATGAAATATACCAGAATAAAAAATATATATGTTTGTATATTTTTATAACTCTTTCCAGTCCGGTGGGATTCCTGTCTATTTAGGAAAATCTACATGCCTTTCAGTGACATATTTACGACTCCAGTGCTTCTGTTTCCAGGAGGGAGGAAGCAAAGAGGGGCTCCTGGGAATTCTGGCGCCATCACGGTGGCTCGGGGTGGGGGGGTGCTCACGTGTGCCATGAGAGCACGCGGCTTGGCAAAAACTGAGGATCCCATTCACTGCCCCCGCTTCCCTCAGGAACGTTGCTGAGTGTCCCCTTCCACGAGGAGGGCTTCCTTCCCAAGCCTGGTTAAGGCATGGTTCTTGCCAGACGGAGTATGTTGAAAACATTGGGGGTATTTGTACAATGTTCCGACTCTGCTCCCAGGGATGGCGCCACTGCGCTGAGTCCTGTGCTCAGGAAGGAGTGCTCCCCCAGAGCTTCACCCTGAATTGGAGTCTTCAGCTGTTCAGTCAGAGATAGTGAGACATGTTTGTGAGGGCCGTCATTTGCCGCTTGATTTGGATGGTAGACAAGCGGGCCGGGGGTGTTATCTGAAAAGATGAAAAGCACAGCTTAGTAGACCTCTCCGTCCCCCCAGATGGAAAAGTTTAGGGACTGATAAGGGTGACAACCTGGATAATGCCCAGTAATCCCGGGAGCTTCTGTGTGTAAGAAGTTCAGAGTGATGTTCTTCCTGACCACATCCGAAACTTCAGATGGGATTTTTGTGATCACTAGGACTCCAGTTAACGGCATAAAGCAAAACCTAATCTTCGCAGACTGTCAGCTTTAAATCTGAACACTCACAGACACAATCTTCCTCCTGCAGATGAGCGTGTCCGTCCTCCACAGTTGCCTTACGACATTATCCCCACTGCTTTCATTTTCCTGACCTAGTGATTATAGTATAGAAAATGGAAAGTTTGGGCCAGCACAAATAAAATGAAACCAAAAAATAAGTAGAAGAGGAAATCAAATGAACATGAATAGGAGAATTTCTTGTTCTTTAATATCACGGGTTTTGTTAATGTTTTATAAGTAATTTTCCCTACCTGATTTTTCTTTCATAAAATCTCATAGAGCAATGTTTATGATACAGCCATTTAATATATGTACAAATTGTAAAGAATATGTATAAATGTTTAAACAAATGTAAGAGCATGTAGAAGCCAACATATAAATAAATTGTTAAAAAACCTGTACAGTAAATTCTGAAAGCACTTTTTCAAAACACTTTTTAGTGTTTGTGTGATTTATTTTCTTTCTTCCTTTCTTCCTTTTCTTTCTTTCTTTCTTTTTTTTTGGATAATTGCTTCTTGCCTCCAGCTCCTGAAAATAGTCCAGGTGATGGATTTTTCCCCCAAACCTAATTCTCCTGATAATGAATTAATAATTTAATTCCTTAAGTCAGAGTCACTGATCCTGGAAGCATGTCATAATCACCAGAGAGCTGTAAGAAGCAGATACTGGTGCTGATGGCAAGTATATTAGGGATCCACAGAGAAACAACCGGGTGTGTGCATGCGTGTGCACGCACACCTTACGTGATGTTTGCTCTTCTCCATATCCTGTAACTTAATTCTATGGTGTAAAAATCTCATGTTATAAGATAAGAGAATAAGAGGGGAAAGAAGTCAGATATTTGCTTTTACACACACGCACACAGGTATTCAAACAAAATGAGAAAACATGACAGTTAAAATCCTTTTATTGGGCCCTCAGCAGTGGCCGGGGCCGGGTCAGCCTTGGTGAGCGAAGTGCCCGCTGCTGAGCCCACGCATAACCTCCATCCCTGCCACCGTGGCACTTTGTTCGTGAGCCCACTGGGACATGACAGGGGTGGCTGGGGAAAGAGGCTGACTGGTGTCCACAGAACGGGCCATCCTATCCACTTGATTATTAAAATCCTCTTCCGCGGAGGTCACCTTTGGTGGGCATTTTTGGGACACCGAGATCTTCAGTTTCTTGAGGACAGGTCTGTCCACATTCCTCTCCCCCAAATTTCTTTCTCACCAGTTGTCCAGTCCTGTTCCTTTCAGGTATCTGACCATCCATCCGCCAAAGCATGGCCACAGCCCAAGAATGGATAAATATCCGCCCAGGAGGCCATTTCTCCTTCCGAGCAACATGAGCAGCCGGGCGCACTGCTCGATGTTCTGCCCACGGGGAGGATGTCCCTCGACCGTGTCCTTCAGGCATGTCCCGGGGAGGGGCTGTGGTGCTGCAGCCGTCTGCTTTCGGGTGGCATCTACATCCCGTGCAGAACCACCTGTAACCCAGGCCTGAGTCTTCTCTTCCTCCGTCAGCTGATCTTCGACAGCTCCCCAAGCAGCCATAGGTCAGGCTGGGAGAGAGAAGACGGTGTAGCAGGAGTGGGGACCGTGGGCGTTTGGGCCACTTGTCCCTATGGGGCCTGCTCGGGCCTGATCACGTATGTACCACTTCCGTTTGATGATGGAGTGCTGCCATGCGTCCCCGACTTCATGGCCCGATGGGTCAGATGGCACCCAGTTCACGAGGGGCAGCTCAGGTCTCGCCGTAACTTGGGGGCCCATGGGTAAGCGTTTAGTCTCTCCTGAGGCCCAGTAGCAGACAAGAGCTGTTTCTCACAAGGGGAGTCGTTATCTGGGTGGGGATAGCAAGGCTTGGCTCCCAAATCCTAAGGGCTCGCTTTATCACTCAGCCCTGCCGAAGGCTCCAGACGGCATCCCTGTCTGCTCGGACATTCCAGGTGCCTTTGGCTGCACTGGATCCGACGGCCCCAGCGTGAGAGCAAAGCAGCCTGCACGGCAGCCTGGATCTGCTGGGAAGCCTTCTCTTGTTCTGGGCCCCACACCAAGTATCTGCACACCCTGTGGCCTCGTCAAGTTGATGATACCTCCCATGTGTTCTGATTTAATCGATCTGAGGAAGGGGCTAGGAAAATGAAGAAGGAACCTAAGGGAAAAAAATGGCAGGAGGTACTCAGAAAAATGGTAGCTGACTGCGAGCCGGGAAAAGTAACAGGAATTTGAAAGTGAAAAATTACCCGTTGCATGTTGATACTTAGAAAATTCTCCTTCAAGTGGCAACATTTTAATGACCTACTGTATATTTCGTTCCCTATGGGTTCAAACACATCATGTGGTTCTTAGAGGATATGTTGATTTCTTATTTTATTTGTACCAACCGTTATCACAGAAGAGCTCTAATTACAGAATAATTTATAATATTAACAAATCTCGACCCTGTAAAAATCAGTATTTGGAGAGGAGAGGTAAAGGCACGGTGGAAGAATGGGGTCAGTCTCCTTGCCGAGACGGTCCACACAGGCCTCCCCTGCAGCGGGCAAAGGGCCCCAGCCCTCCCCCCAGGAGCAGACGGAGCAGCGGGACCGACCAGGTGCCCTATGACACACACACTTAGCAGAAGAAACACGCATCAAGCCCGGAGCAACGTAAGATATCCCCAAATAAAGAAATATGCCCCTACTTGTGTGTCTTAATTTTTTCAACCTGTTTGATTTAAAATTCTTTTCTCCAAGAAAGTAGAATTTGAGTTCCTTTGGCAAGGGGGGCACTTTCCCATGGGTCTCTTGCACTCTGCCTGGCTTGGCCCGCTGTGCCAAGAAGGAAGAGCCTGGACTGTTTTAGACCCGGGCCATTTCTCAGGGCTGTTTCCAGCAAGCATCCTTGATGGATGACCTAACGTCTTCTTCCCGGAAGAAAAGCAGCCTTGCTTACTGCTCGCTGTGAAAGCTTCAGGCTTCTCTCCTGTAAGACAACCCACTCACTCCATGTGCACGCGTCCCTCGGGGGTCTTCCGACCCCCACTGTCCCCCAGGGGCTTGCAGGTCAGGGAGAAGACGAAGCTCGTGCTGTTTGGGGCACCACGGGTAATAAAGTCTGTGGTCTGCCTCACCGAAGCCTCCTGCCAGTGTCCGTGACACAGTAACATTTATTTGCTCATAAATAGAACAAAATCAAATCCCAGACCCAGCCGTTACTTTTGTAAGAAAACATTTCTAAAAAAGAATAAGAAAATGAATAAAACCACCAAAAATATAGACCGTGAAAGGATGAGGAATAATCTGTCACACTCCACCAGCAAACAGTATAAAAGAATAGGAGAACAAATCGAAGTTTAAGCAAAGCAGAAAGGAGATTTTTTTCCCCCAGCTTTATTGAGCTATAACTGACATGTCATATTGTATGAATTTAAGTGGACGGTGTGATGGTTTGATACATGACTCTTATTTGCAAATGACCACAATAAGGTTTGTGAACATACCCATCCCCTCACGTAGTTATAATTTCGTGTGTGTGTGGCGAGAAGCTTTAAGATCTACTCTGTTAGCAACTTTCGAATATATTGTCAACAGTAGCCGCTGTGCTGTACGAGAATATCTGAATGCCGTTGGCAATTCAAAGGACCATGGTGAGCCAGTTGGAAGGCCGTGAAACCTCTGGGGAGAAGACCGTTGGGCTTTTCAGTCAACAGTAAGTTCGGAGGTCTGCAGGTGGAAGTACATGTCCACATCTTAGGCCAAAACAAAAAGGTCAATGAAGCGATCGGTCTGCAGGATTTGCAGAGCTCTGTGGGCAGAGAGAGAGAGAGACCGGTAAGGTGTGTAACTTGGGCTGGGCAAGACCAGCTGCTTGAAGATGTGAAGTAGTGTTCTGATAAAGGCTGAAGACTTCCCACCCAACCCATGGCTCATGGCTGGGAGCTGCCCTGCAGAGAGAGCGCCTGGAGCAGAGTTGGGGAAGCCCGGGAAGTGGGGTTGGTGGTGAGTCATTCATTCTGGAGAAAAGCCACTGACTTCCTGAAAGTAATGTTGGTTTACTGGCAAGCTGGAGTCATGCACTTCTCCCCGGGGTATAAAGTGACGTCACAGCATGTGGTGAACGTGAACACAGCCCCCTCGGCTGTTCTGCAGTGGTTCTCAGCCAGAGGTAATGCAGCCTCCGGAACACATTTCCTGAGGCTGGTCTTGTCGTCTGGTGGGTAGAAGTCAGATGCTTTGAACATCCTCCAATGTAGAGAACAGCCCTCGAAATAAAAAATTATCCACCCAAAATGTCCAGAGTACCCAAACTGAGAAACCCTACTTTAAAACAAACAGACAAGGGGCACCTGGGTGGCTCAGCCGGTTAAGCGTCTTGAGTCTTGGTTTCAGCTCAGGTCACGATCTCATGGGTCGTGGGATCAAGCTCCGAGCTGGGCTCTGCACTCAGCAGGGAATCTGCTCGAGGACTCTCTTCCCCGTCCCTCTCCCCAACTCGCATTCAAGCTCTCTCGCTCTCTCTCTCCCTCTCTCAAATAAAATAAATCTTTAAAAAAAAACATAAAGTGAACAGACAATTGCTCTTTGCCTGGGGACCAGTAGATGGTTTCAGGTATATACCGAAGGTGCTCAGTAAATGCATGTGGACGAGAATCAAGGCTATTATCGGTAAAATCTAAAAGAGCCCAGGGTAGTTGGGGAATAGAGGCAACAGGGGCCGCACTAAGGCTAAAACCGCAACACTTGAACCAGGGAACAGAGCAAAGCTAACAGTGAGTTTTGCTAGTGGTTCTTTGGGGGGATGTTCATGAGTGATCTTTATCATAAAATTACATTTTTCCGAGCTTTTTTAAATTGAGCTTGTATTGTAATTCAAAAAAGTGTTTAAGCTCTCGGAACAATTTCGTTTTGCATGTTAGTACCAACTCTGTTCCCTGCGTACTCGTTAGTACCCGCAGTGCGCTGGACAGACTCCCTGTCCAGCGCACGGACCTCAGCGCATGCTGTTCGCTTCAGCCCTGGCACGGATGATCAGCCCGCTAAGGTGTGAAGACCGTCCTTCCCCTGGAGAAACCCTTGGTAGCATGAAGAGACCTGAATTGTGAGTTGGAGTCCGGGACTCTGGTCCCAAGTGTGACGCCAGCGTCTGTCACCTTGAACAAGTCTTGCACGGTCTCTGCCCTCAGTCTCCTCCTGCACGAAGTGCCAAGACGAGAGCAGACTTGTCCCAAAGCCCTTCCCAGCACTGGGAATGTCCGTGAATCACTTAGGGAAGAGCAGGGCGGGGGCCCCAGGCCCATGGCCTCCTGGCTTCAGCTGGGGGGCAGCGCCTCTCTGGGACAGCCACCCCAAGTGACCCCTCTGGGGACAGTGCCAGTGGGCTTCAGGGCAAGGCCGGGGTGTGTCCAGGAACCTTCAGCTTCCATCACCTGGTGGCCCCGCCAATTCAAAAGCCGCACGTGGCCGCCAGTTGCACCAGCTGCTCCAGGCACATCTCACCGGGCAGGAGACAAAGGGGAGCCTCCCAGCAGATGGGATCCAGGGTGAACGTCGGGACACCCCCTTTCTGCTCCAAACCTTCTTGACCTCAGAGCGGTCAGCAAGCACGAACTCACTCTGCCGCAGTCACGAGGTGGGGCATGGCTGCCCACGCTCTCTTCCAGAATAGTGACTGGCCTGTTGTCATGCACGGGGATGGCAAAGCCCAGGAGTGGCACCCCTCTGCTCCAGCCCCTTCCACATCTGGAGAGCATTCCCGGATTCCCTTTGCCTTGGCGAACCCTGGTCCTTCACAAATGATGGCGGAGCTCCAGAATCTTCCCACTTCCCAGAGTTGGTGTTGGCTAAGTTACAGGCAGGGAGACTGGTTCTCCCCAGAGGGAGGCCATTCCATCCTGGAGATGGAGGCAGACCGCTTCTCACTGCTTCTCACCCCCGGTTTGCCTGCTCCGGGTTACTTTTCTTAATTGATTCCGTTCTCTGATTGGCCCCCGTCTATTTTTGGCAGTCAGACATTAATAATGGTTTTCTATTTTGTTCCTTAGCCATCAGAACATAAATAATTTTCCAGTGAAGATGGGAAAGAAAGGGTGGTTAATACTAGAAAAGTTAGGGGTGCAGGGCTACCTAGAATCACACGTAGATAGCAGCCCTGTGCTGGTGACCCCGCTTGCCGGTTCCCTCCCACGCGCGTAAGGAAACAGCCTCAGGCTAAGTTCAGTTCCCTACTTCATTTAATACATGTTGGCTGGTAGGGTTATGGATTCACCTGGACCTCAGCCGGATCCTGCCGAGAGCAAGATGGGGTCACTCCTGCCAGGTGGGGTCCTGTGTCCAGCAATGACGCAGGCAGCAAAGGACTGCAGCTCCCAGATTTCACAGGGACCAGCACCAGCTGACGACGCCCCGGACTGACAAGCAGCAGAAGCAGGGGAGGTCTGCGGGCCCCAGACCGATTCAATCCCTTTAAAAGGGGACAGTTTTTGCAGCTGTCGGACTCTTCAGACCCTGGCCACTTTAAAAAGGCAGCTCTGCCCGATTGATCTCGAAACAGAACTGAGATCCTTTCTTCATGGCTTGAACATAATAAACAGTAAGTGCCGAGAGCTGACCTGGACTGGACCAGGGCCTCATCTCAACTACGCGCCCACGGATTGCGAGTTTGGTTCGTTAACTCGTGTTACTTGTGTTAACTAGTAGTTCGTTAACTACATGTTTGGTTCGTTAACTCGTGTTACTTGTGTTAACTAGTTCGTTAACTACGTGTTACTTCCTACCCTCTGTGTTACCTTTTTCTTTTTCTTTTATTTATTTGAGAGAGAGCGTGCACATGAATGAGGGAGCAGCAGGGGCCAGAGGGAGAAGCAGGCTCCCCTCCGAGCAGGGAGCTCAATCCCAGGACCCTGAGATCACCACCTGAGCCACAGGCAGACGCCCAACCGACTGAGCCACCCGGCGCCCCTGGGCTCAGTTTTAAACTGAGTAACGTTTTTTCTTGCTCTCTTCTGCAAACCTCCCCTCCTTCCTTCTTAGCCTTTTGTTTCAGGAACCTGGGACCCCCACCCCTCCCCGAAAAACATGCGAGGCTGGCAGCAAGTACACGACTCCTGTTGAAACCGGCTAGATCCTGTATTTCCATATAAAACCCCCCAGCCCCTTTGCAGGGCAGGGGTTGCAGTTCTGAGGGCCTTAACCTGTTGCAGCCTCCTTTGCCGGGCAGAGCCACACAGCTAGTGTTCCTCTTTATTCCCAAACTCTTTGTGTTATAGTTCAGCTGCGAAGCCGGAGGTGGATTTTGGACACCTGCAGGAGGCGGTACATAGTTTACTACGTCGTGGCTCTCGCCTTCCTCTGGGCCCACTGGTGCACCACGCTTCCCCATCTCCATAAAATCAGGTGTCACCGTGTGCCTTGCTCCGGCCAAAGCGCAATGTGTGCACTTGCAGGGGGACGCACGGGATTGTGGGTGCGCATCTCTCTGGCTCTTCGCGGCCCAGGCTGACAAGGGGAGGAGGTGCTGAAGGGTTCAAGCAGCTTAGAACACTGAGCCAACACACAGAGGGGAGGTGGCCTGGGGCGCTGCTCCCCCTACCCTGCCCAGAATTTTCATGAGAAGAAATAACCCCTGCCACTCTGAGCCACTGAATTGGAGTTGTGTCTTAGGCTAACACAAGCTACACCGCATCCCCCCGACCCATGTAGCCGCTCATTACTGAGCCGGAGTGTGAATTCATCCCTAGCCCTAAACAGGTGTCTGGAAATACGCTGGCTTAATGAAGCAGATGTAGTTGAAAATGGGCCATTTAGAAAACTCTCAACCCACCTCAGAATGAAGAGCAGGAAGAAGCAAAACAAAAATTTATAAAAGCAAATAAACCACTTTTGTGAGATTGAGTTCTTTTGTTGATGTGTTGAAATCACTCCAGACAGATCGATCGATCCATTGTAATTCAGAAGGGTTTGTTCTTCCCGCACCAACATCTAAACAGAATGGAAAATGAGTTCCCATAAACTGTAGGCCTATACCTACAATGGCAGAAGTATTGGCCCCCTTCACCCTCCCTGGGGAATTAAGGTTTTTCTTGAGGAGCCCTCTGTTCTTTTTTTTTTTTCTTTTTAAAGATTTATTTATTTATTTATTTATTTGAGAGAGAGAATGAGATAGAGCATGAGAGGGGGGAGGGTCAGAGGGAGAAGCAGACTCCCCGCCGAGCAGGGAGCCCGATGCGGGACTCGATCCAGGGACTCCAGGATCACGACCTGAGCCGAAGGCAGTCGCTTAACCGACTGAGCCACCCAGGCGCCTGAGGAGCCCTCTGTTCTTGATCCTCTTCTTTGGGATAATAGTAACTGCATCTTTCTAGTGCCTTGGATGTGTCTTTGTAGTTAAGATTTACTTCCCACCATCTTTGGAGGTACTTCTGTGAGCAGCTTTTTCTAATTTGCTTCTGAAATAGGAATTCTTGGCCTTGCAGTCCACGTAATACCAGGTGTGTGTATCAGTGAATTGTAGCCGGGGCGCAGGGGTGCAGGAGTGTCTGGCTCCGGGGGTCCCAGACAGACCAGGGCTGGCCACTCGCCACAGACAAACCCCAAAGGCAGAGAAACAAGTGGGCGGGGGCACAGGAAAGGGATTTATTCTAGCGAGGCCAGCGCCGGGAAGACAGCGGACTAGCATCTCAAAGACGGTCTCCAAAGTGCTCCAAGTACTTCCAGGTTTATATAAGGAGAAATGTGGGGCAAAGGCGGGTGGGCATGTGCAGGTGGGCCGTGAAGGTCAAGTCCGTCGTTGTCATGGAGTCAATCACGGCCAGGGTCTTGCTGGCTCAGGGCAGTCCGTGTTGCTTGAAGGGTGGTTTCGGTTCCCATCAGGGGAGGCTTCCCCCACAGGGTCTCCCGTCTGAGCCGAGAGACCAGCCAGAAAGGAGAACCCAACGGGAAAGTTTGAGGTCAAAAGGGAGGCAGCCGAGCCTTCAGCTCAGGTCATGATCCCAGGGTCCTGGGATCGAGCCCCACATCGGGCTCCTTGCTCAGCGGGAAGCCTGCTTCTCCCTCTCCCACTCCCCCTGCTTGTGTTCCCTCTCTCACTGTCTCTCTCTCTCTCTGTCAAAAAACAAATAAAATCTTTAAAAAAAAAAAAAAGGGAGGCAGCCGAAATCCTCTTTCAGAACCACATCCGATTGTAGGGATATTATTCATGTGCATATTTTGCATTTTTTGCAGTTGGGGAGCCACCGCTGATTTCTAACATTTCTGCAGAAAGGGATTTATACTTTTCATTATCTTTTGAAAGGTATGGGTGACTCAGTTAAGGATCCAGAGCTACTGCTTTCAAGACAGAGTCAATTTCCTCATCTAACCAGACTTGCTCACATTTCATCCGCCACATCCTGGTCTCGTTTTTCTTTTCCTTATAACACACAGACTGAAGGAATGTCATGAAGAGGGAGGGGTGGCTAATCTCTCAAGTGGATGGGGGGTAGTTCCCACGAGGCCCTCAAAGCTTCCAGCGGGTTCCCCCGGTCAGCAGTCCGAGCGAGACCCAGTATTTCAGTCCATGCGGTCACTGTGGAAAGCACCAGGGGCTCTGGACGCCCAGAGCCTCTGTGGTAAGTGGTAACGGATGGCAGAGTGAAGAGCTGCTCTCCCCCTTCGGCCAAAGGAGGGGAGAAGGGGAAAGGAGCTGAGCCTGGAGGAGGAAGGAGAGAATCCTTCTGCTATGGAGGTGTGTTTCTTTTCAGAGCTGGCGGCCCTGTGTGCGGAGTGTGAGATTTTTGTAGGAAGGGTTTTGGAGAGAAGAGGGAAAGTTGTGGCAGACAGAAGGGAAAGAGAGGGCAGTAAAGAGAGTGAGAAAACCCCTGGCTCTCTCGTCCCTATTATTGTTTAAATAAATCCGTGCAGGCCCGGGGGGGTGTCCTGGGTGGAAGGCAGGAAGCAGGTGGAGCTTGGAAACCCCTCTCTGACTGCAGATACATTGCTGCCCGGGAGGCTACAGGGGAGCCGGATGGGGGGTCACCACTGATTGCTAACATAAATATGCTTAGGAGCACAAACTCGGGGCTATTTTTATAGGTCAAAAGCCATGTCTTGGGGCGCCTGGGGGGCACAGTCGGCTGAGCATCCGACTCTTGGTTTTGGCTCAGGTCATGCTCTCTCTCAGGGTCCTGGGATCGAGCCCTGCGTCGGGCTCCGCGCTCAGCAGGGAGTCTGCTTGAGGGTTCTCTGTCTCTCCCTCTTCTTCTCCCACTAGTGTGCATGCTCGCGCTAATAAATAAATAAATAAATCTTTTAAAAAAAAGAAAAAGCCTTGTCTTTATTGAGAAGCAAACAGAATACCTCCTTCAACGAGGGATCCTTTGGGAAACTCTAGAAATAACGACCTAAGAGGGGATAGGAGCCAGCTGACCCTGGGTCACAGCTCCCTTTTACTTTCTGTCTTGCTCACGAAGCTGCGACAGATCCTTTCTTAGTTCTCATTGATTCATGTTCGGTTTTGTGGCTGAAACAGTCACGTAGGTTGATCTGAGAAAGGCTGTCGTATTTATTCAGTTGCGAGCTTTGTCTTCCATGCTCCCTGTAGAGACACGTCTGCAAGTACAGTGACAAGGTGACCTCCTGTTTCTAGAGCGATGCTGGAAAGACCCATGATCGGTGCCTTACTCAGCAAACTAGGCCTGCTCAATTCGTCAGCAGCACAGTGGAAAAACAAGTTCTCTCCAAGAGAGAAAATATGAAATCAGAGGCAGTGTAGCCAACAGAAAAAAACACAGGGTGAGAAGTCCGGAGAGCTGGTGTCCAATAGCAAGTCCTATCAGGGCTTCAGTGTCTTGTAGCAAATCAGAAGTCATTCCTGTCCTTTCTACTTTGTGATTGCCTTGGGAGGAAAGAAATGACATATGGAAAAAATTAAAATAACATAACTGTTTCTAAGGCAGCACTAAGTCTTATACCAAAATAACAACAAGACTGATTATCAGATGCTCGCTGTTCTAGACATGAGAGACACTGCTGGTCAGCCAACCCCAAACCCATTCATTCCCATTCCCTTTTCTCTCTTGTCCATCTCAACCAAAGAGATGGGGAAAGTCCCCATTGTAGCTAATGCCAGCCGTGTGACACAGTTCTGGCCAGAGATTTAAGTGGAAATTTGTTGGGGGCTTCTGGAGAAAGCTTTTTGCCTTTTTCTTATAAAAGAGACAGGCCTTGGATTCCTCTCTTCTTTCTACCTTGAATATCAGTGTGATGGCTGGAGCTGAAGCAGCCATTTCATGGTCATGAGGACAGCGGGCCAGTATGCTAATGATGCAGTAGGTTGGGTCTGAGGACCCAGAAGGGGCCCAGCAGGACCAGCGAAGAGGGTCCTTGACTTTGTGCAGGGTAGAAATCAAATGTGAGCTGAGAAAGTGAAAGCAGAGTTTATTGAATAGCATAAGTGACAGAAAATAGCAGATGGAGTGTCTGGGAGACTTGGAAGGGATAAGAAAACAAGTCTCTGCATCGTTTGGGGCTAGGGGCTTATATTGTAAAAGGAGTCTAGGATAAATGTTCCTTTAGGAATTCAGGATAGGGTCTGACCAAAGGTGACTGACTGAGTAATAGGTGTTATTTTATAAATCACGGAAGGTAGGGGGTGTTGATGCCAGTGTGGGCTGGGGTTTGTTCAAAGCTAATGTCCTGGAACATGTTTGGGATCGAGCTCTTAGATATGATCAGGTTTTGGGAGCCTAGCACAAAAACTCAAAGAATGATTAATTCTCTTTCTTTCCCATTGGAGTGGGAACATAGCTTCTTTGGTTTTCAGTCAGAAATATAGGGGGCCCCTGGGTGGCTCAGTGAGTTCAACTTCTGCCTTTAGCTCAGGTCATGATCTCGGGATCCTGGGATCGAGCCCCGCATCTGGCTCCCTGCTCCGTGGGGAGCCTGCTTCTCCCTCTCCCTCTGCCACTCCTCTTGCTTGTACGCTCTCTCTCTCTCTCTCAAATAAATAAATAAAATCTTTAAAATAAATATCTAGAACATGAATAAATAGGGCCTCAAGGGAAAACAGCAGAGATGGAGCCTTCCTAACATGGAGTCCTTTCAGCTTCCCTACCCCCCTAAGAATTATGGTACAGAAAGAAAGAGCCGAGAGCAGCTATCCTGCCTCTAGATAACCTACCTTGAGAGTCCTGGTTCATCTAAGACTTTTAGAGTTGAGTTTTCTGTTGCTTCCAGCCAAAGCCTTCCAAAGTACCCCTGACACACTGGCTACAATATATTATTACTGGAAGATATAACTAATTTTATTCAAAAGGGAATGACCATGTAATGATCCGAAATTTCACTGTACTTTTCAAAACGAATTGTATGACGAAGCAAAATTTAAGAGCAAATGTTTTAAAAATTTCTATTTCAGGACGCCTGGGTGGCTCAGTTGGTTAAGTGACGTGACTTTTGGTTTCAGCTCAGGTCATGATCTCGGGGTCCTGGGACTGAGCCCCATGTCGGGTTCCCCACTCATCAGGGGGTCTGCTTATCTTCCTCTCTCCCTTTGCCCTTGCCCCTGCTCACACTCTCTCTCTCTCAAATAAATAAATAAATCTAAAAAAAAAAGAATTTCTATTTCAATAATTTTTAAACGTACAGAAAAATAGCATAGTTGTAGATGCATATTTCATTTATATAATTTAAAATTTTTAATTTTATTTCATTTTATCTCCATTACAAATTAATATTTTGGAAGTTTTCAAACATGCAGAAAAATACACCCGTCAAGGAAGTGTTTCCTTTCTCACACACCCACAGGAGGGGTCATTACCCAGCCTCCCATGTGCATTGCTCCAGAAATGGGGAACTTACTTGTACACAGGCAGCCTTTTTCCTTTTTGACCCCGAATTGCTCGAAAAATCTTCTGAACGTTGAACTAAAACTTACCCCCCGTAACTTCTTCCCCTGCTCCCTGGAGTGACGATGATACAGGCATTTTCTCTATCTATGGATCCTGGAACCCACTCAGAAAGGAGGTATTTCGGAGGAGGGTCAAGGATGGAACGGAAACAGGCCTGCCCATCCGCCGAGGTGGGAGCACATTCCAGAGGCCTGAGCCTCCTCCTGAGTGGGAATGTGGCCCTCCCCACTTCCTCCCCCTTCCCCCGGCCAGCTGTTTGCCTGGCTCTAGTGGGAGGCATAGGAGGGGTGCAGGAGAAAGACCTTGGCTGTCAGAACCATTGAGCTGACAGTGACTGAGCAGCCAGAATCCAGTCCAGATCATCGTCCTGCTGCGGGGAGGTGCTCCCTGAGTATGGAATGGAACCGACAGACGCTAGCTGTTTGTGGCATCTGAAAGGCCCCACACCCCGACCTGGGACAGGTGTGCTTTGGGTGGGTGGTTTTTCCAGCTGTGATGCTGGATGCAGGCCCGACTGGCAGCTGGTATACCTGTGTGCAGAGCTTGGCCGTGGCCACAGAAGGGAAGAAAGCTCCCCGGGTCCCCAGAGCCCCCAGGTGCCCACGCAAGCAGTCTCTGTTTCAACCCATGGAAGCAGCCCGTGTTGTTGACCTTCTATAGGAGAAGGAAGGGAGGGAAGGAAGCCGCCCCGGACCTGGGGGCAGAGAGGGCAGGCGCCGCACAAACACGTGGGAGAGCGTCAGAATCACTGGGGCATCTGGATTTGCAGAGCTCACAGCTGTCCATGCGGGAGCCGGTGGCTGGGCTCGCTCTGCTGGGGGAGGTTGAACTGTGTCTGGGCCGGCTCTGGGGCTCCGAGAGGCCACGCTCCTTGAGGTGAGCTATGAGAAAAAGCAAACAAGCCTGTACCCAGCTCCCTGGACCTCAGGGCTAAGTGCAGCCCTGTGTGTGCAGGTGAGTGTAGATAGATAGATACAGTGGCATATATTCCTTTTTCACAACAATAATAATGAGCCTCCAACCACCCTCCTCTGAAGGCTGCCTGACACCCAACCCACTGCTTTGGAGCCAGGCCAGCTCTCCAGGGAGCTGAGCCACAGGACAGGAGAGCCCGGGGGGGTGGGGGCGGCGGCCCGGACGCACAGCTGTTTCTGCCCTGAGTGCCGGCAGAGAGCGAGACAGGAACTCACTTCATTTCCTCGCAGCCCGTAAATGTCAGCTCAAGCAGATGGGCAGCCCAGTTTTCCTGGGCTGTGGGCTGCCTACGACAGTGAATACAGAACCACCCTCCTACTGCCCCGATCCCTGTAACTGCTCAATGTTTCTCCCGTGTTATCAGTACCTTGTGCATCGGTATTTCGATTCTGGACTCCGGGAATGAAAGACAAAGGCATGTATCATCTGAGCTGCCACAGCAGCCCCGTGTCTACCTAAGAGGCTCAGTTTCCCAGCCAGCTCCAAGCAGCTGTTCCTACGCCCTCATTCTTCACTCAGCAAGGACTCCTTGAACACCAGGTGCCGGGTGTCCAGTAGTAACTGTACAGACACACCCTAGCTTTGCAGAGCCAGTGGGATAGTGGGGGACACGCGGACTGATGGCTAGCACCTCCCTAGTGCCCGCTCCGGCCCAGCACTGTCCCAAACCTTCCGTGCATCTTCCTTCTCGTAAGTCCTTACAAAAGATGAGGCATCTGAGGCACCAGGAAGGGAAGTAAATTGCTCAAGATTGCCCAGCGGGGAGAAAGGGTAGATCCAGGCTTCATACCCAGGCCGTTGGGCTGCATTGTTCTTGCCTTGGACTCCTACGTGATTTTGTCTATGAAGGCGGCCAAGTCAAGCCCAGATGCGTGAAGGATTCAGAGAGTGAACTGCTAGCAAGGGAAAGGGCAGGGAGACGTGGCGGGGAAATCGTGGGGTCAGAGTTCTGGGAAGGGTGAAGGCTCAAGAAAGAAAGCTGGCCTAGGAGGGAACTTTCTGAGCATCACTAAGGATAAAACCACAATGGACGGGAACGACGAACTTGGGAAGACAAACTCATTGGTCACCATTGGAGGATGTTAATGGACCAATTCGCGGTCATTATTTGAACGCTAGTAAATAAAGGAAAAGAATCCTATTCTGCCTGTTTTGTTTGTGTGCCCACTGGGTGACATAGAGTCGATGGGAATTTTCTGTTTCTAGAAGAATTTTGGCTACAAATGAAGAAGGAGTGAGAGAATAGAACGTAACTGTTGGCAAGGATTACAGCATGGAGGGCCAGGGGTAGCTACGTCACCAAGAGGAGCAACCAGACGGATGCTTCCTGATGGGAAGCACACACCACACCCACGAGACAGAATCTGCTCAAGCTTCTATATCTTCCACCTCTCCACCCCCCGGGCTACAGATAATACAGAGGGCAAAGCAACCTGCGGATGACGCCACAGGGACCACACTCAGCAGAGTCCCGTCATCCCCTTAATTATGCTCCATGCCAACCAGAGCCTCACCAGAGAAGTGTGTCTGGAGTGTTCACCAGGCTTTCAGCAGTGGGGAACCTGGAAGCCAGCCCAAGAAAGCAATGAGTGTGACGAGAGTGATGGAGACCAGGAGGTATGGGGAGCGGTCACAGGACCTGGAGGGTTTCGCCGGGGAAGCTAAGGGGGTTCAGAGTCACTGCCTCCCCAAGTTTCCTGTGTGCTTTTAATCCTCTGAAGGCGATAACTCGATCCTCAGGCACACAGAGGGTAAAGCAGGAAGAATCGAGATGTAAAGAAGAACCACTGGATCCCCACCCATCTTCTGCAAGTGCTTCCATCGGGGCGGCAGTGACCTGCACCTGGCTGGACCCCAAGGACCAGTCTTCGTCCTGCCGGACCCGTTGCAGCCTCTGCCATCGGCTCTTTGAGACGCTTCCTTCCCTTGGACTCCAGGACCCTATCACTGCTGGCTGTCCGCCCACCTCACGGGCGTCCCCCCACTCAGTGGCACAGGCCAGCTCCCAGCCTCTGGCGGACTCATCCAGGCCCCAGGCTTTAAATGCCATCGGGATGCCCATAGCCTCCATATTTACATCCCCGCCCAGCCCGCGCCCACGGACAACAGCCTTGCGTGACCTAGCGCCCACGCGACACCTCCACCTGCACTTGCAATAGGCCATCCCAAAGTCACATGGCCCAGCCACCTCCCTCCGCTGTCCCCATCTGACGGCAATGCCATCTTGCTCTGGCCAAAAGCGTGGGGTTGTCCAAACTCCTGTCTTGCCCCCCATATTCTTATCTGCTCTAACACCAAAACCCATTGGCTCACCCTTCAAAAGCCTACGCAGGATAGGACCGTTTCTCTCCACCCTGCTCCCACCCTCCTCGGGGCACCACCAGCAGTGGCCTCCCTCTCTGCTCCCTGCTCTCCCTCCCTCTGCCCTGCACTCAGGTTTCAACATCCCAGACCCTGGGATGGTCTGATGAAAACCATACCTGAGCATGTCGCTGCTCTGCTCCCACCTCTCAGAGCGAAAGTCAGGGTCACCGGGGCCCACGTCCCCTCCCCCTCCCCCGTCCAGGCACTCCCTCCTCAGGGGTTTGCACTGGCTGTTCCTGGCACCAGAAATGCCCTTCCTGAGACACCCGCGGGGCTCATTCCCTCGATGACGTCAGTTCCTAACTCTGACGTCACTTCTCAACGAGGCCCCCACTGACCCCCGTTTAAAACTGCCCCCCCAGCACACTCCTGTCCTCTGCAGCACTATCACCACCTAGCATGTTATGCATTTTGTTTGTCTGATGTCCCCTCTGTGACAGGGACTTTGCTTTGTGTGCTGCGGCGGTTTCCCCAGTGTCTAGAACAATCCTTGGCGCACAGTAGGTGCTCAGAAAATATTTGTTCACTAAATTCATCAGCCGGGGTAAGAATCACTGCAATGGACGACCACAGAGCTGCGAATCCCCCGCCCTCACAGGACGACAGGGTACTAAGAGGATTCATTTCTTCACTGGACTGGCTTCTCTGGCTCCCACGAGGAATCAGGCACCGTTCTCGGACCGGGGATATGCCTGGAACAAATCGGACAAAAGCATCCCTGCTCGGCGAGCTTATAACACAGCGGGAGGAGGGTGACAGACACAAGTAAGTAAATAAACAAACGGTTTCTTAGAGAGGGACGCGTGCTAAGGAGAAAATTTGAGCAGGGAAGACGACTTATCTCATGAGAGTGTATTCGTTGGCTCGGCCACTCGAACAAAGTTCCACAGACGGTGGGCTTAAACAACAGAAGTTTATTTCTCAAGGTTCCTGAGGCCGAAAGTCGGAGATCAGTGTTGGCAAGTCTGCGTCTTCTCCCTGTGGCTTCACTCGGTCTTCCCTCTGTGCGGGTCCGTGTCCTAATCTCCTCTTTTTACAGGGACACAGATTGGATTAGGGCCCACCCATGTGACCTCATTTTAGCTGAATCGCCTCTTTAAAGGGCCCGTCTCCAAACACAGTCACATGCTGAATGTGAATTTGGAGTGACACAATTCAGCGCATGACGGCGGGTTAGGTGGGTGGGGGACATTTAGGTAGGGACGCTCAGAAAGGCCTCATGAAGAGGACGGTTTTTAACAGATCTGAGAGAGTGAGAGAACCAGCCACAGGGATGTGTAGGGGTGCAGCATTCTAAGGGCAAAGGCCTGAGCAGGGGCCCCTGGCGCATTTGAGGAAGAGCAGAGAGGGGTAGGTTATGTGTTGGCTGAACAAAACAGAAGCTGATGGCCCCGGAGGGCAGGGTCCTGGATCACAGTGGACGTGGGCTTCTGGGAGTGTGGCTGCTAATTGGGGGCCAGGCTCGTGATCTTGGGCCAGGAGGGGCAGGGGTGATGTGGTAGAGGGAGGCAGTTATTCTCCGAGTGCTGGAATGCTGCTCCTGGCCGAAGGGAGCCCCCGGGCGCAAGGTTGTACCCATCTTGAAGGCCAACACTGGTCGATGCATTCAGGACACCTCCAGGGGCCACCCCTCTCTGGAGGTCCTGAGGGGTCGGTGAGGTCTGCATGGCAGCTCAACTTCATTCTCCCTTCCCTTGGCATAGGGCCTGAGAGCCCTCCCCAGTACACCAGGTCCTGCTCGCAAACCCCACCAGCGCAGAGTCTGTGTCACAGGGAACCAAACCTGAGTTCATGGGGAGGCTAACAGTGGTCAGACCCTGGATATATTTTTAAGACATTGCTGACAGAATTGAGACATTCTCCTCCTTTGGCAAAGAACCGAGAGAGGATCAGCTGAGGTTGTCCCTAGCTCTAGGATCCCATTATCTCCTCAAGCCCAGGGGACTTGGAACACACCTTTTAGAGACAACTATGCCACAGCAAATGTTCTGGGCTTTTCCCACCCTTGGGAAAAGGGTTCCCATTCCCACCCCCTTCCTGGCTTTTTGGGGGTTCAGCCGGGGCCAGGCCTTTGGAAGGATGATGCTTCCTACCCTCCTTCTCGACCCTGCCTCCCACCGTCCTATCCCTCCCTCTGAAGAGCCTGGCCTTCCTTCTCATCTCTAGAGGAGATTCCTTCCTCACCTCCTCCCCTTCCAATCATGGGCCCTCCAGGAGCCTACAGCTCAGGAGCAGAATATGCCCAGACTTTCCCCACTCAGATGGGTTCCCTTGCCTCCCCAGGTTCCACTTGCCCGTTAGGTATCGGAGCTGAGCTTTTTCTTGAATGTCTCAAGCTCTGCTACTTTCTCCATCTGCTAACTGTGCCCGTGTCCGGGGGAGGGGGGGGGCCCTTGGCCCATCAAGGCAGTGTGCACGTAAGGCTGCTGCTTCGTCAGCCACCCATGTGGACGGTTCACTCCAAACCAGAGGGCAGCGACCTGAAAACCCAGCAGGCTCCTGGCTCATTCAGCCACTTGTCAGAGATAAGGGGGCAACCACTACAGTTCACTGAGTCTAAGATGCACACCGTACCATTCCTGAAATCAGGTCATAGCCAACAATTTAGTTACATAGGTGAGCGGGCAGCACTGTTTCTCAGCGGCACCTAAAATCGTGCTTCGTCTTCCAGTTGATTGTGTCTTAGATTCTATAAACGGTAAAGCTCAAGTGCTGGTCTTCACCGTAGGAAAGTTTCTACAATACGTACAGCATGCCACGATGCAGAGCTTCAAATTATGTGATGCTAGAGAAGGCACAAAAGAGGGGGAGAGTTAAAATTTTAAAGGACTAGGTCCTCCCTGAGATCTTATCCCTAATTTGTGAAACAGAGCTAAGAGAAAAGAATATAAAAACATGTCTCAAGCAACACATGAGCAAATGAGAGCTGAAATGTACATCTGTGAATCTGAGTACATATAAATGCTATTTCCTGGGACCTCATCATTCTAGGAGGGCTTCCTGGAAGAAGTGAGCTTCAAGTTTAAAAGAGGGCCAGAGGCTACTTTGTATCATTTCATGGGTAAAGCTCCATTTCACAGAGGAAGAAACTGTGTGGACAGCTTATGAGCGTCATACCTGGGATATCCACACTTTGTAACTAAATTTGTGAGCAACTGGACTGAAGGCTGAGGAATGATTTGAATCTCTGCCAGTTGTTTACATTTACTTTATTTCCCAATTCATCACCTGGGAGGCTGTCCACAGAGGACTGAATATCTGGTCATTTCCTGTCATTCCTGAACGTCTGCAAGGGCACCACAGTGTCCTGCTTGGCACTGGGGACTCTGCTCCTTCTGGAACGTGCTCCGGAGACAAAGAGCCCGACCCACAGTCTTCAATGTGAGCAGGTTGTGGTGAGAGATGCCCTGGTGGTTTGGGAGCCTGGTGGAGGTCTCTGGGGCTGTGCATACATGCCCATGACAGGAGAAGGAAACAAAACCTCCACACCCACCCAAGGAGCCATTCTGGGTAAGCCCTCTCCCCTCTCCCCTCCCCTGCAGATGAATCCTGGCATCTGGTTAGAACCCAGTGCCCTGAGGGGCCCTGCCTCCCTTCACTTAGCTGCGAGGGCACCCGCGGAGGGGCAGCATAAGCCAATGAATGATGCACGGATTTGTGCTGAAGTCCACACGCCCTGAGTACAAACTGGCTGATGGCAGTGTCTGCCCCGAAGTCAAGGATGATACCCCAGAATGGGAGGAGGGGCTGCAAGAAGGAGGGGAGAAGGCGGCTGCAGGGAGAGGGAGGAGACCCCTCGCTCTGCACCCACCAGCCCTTCACAGCTGCCCTGCTTGTTACTTCCCGAGCTTTCAGCCCTGACCTCTGACTCAGCACCCATCCGGCAAGCGTGAGCGGGTCGGACGAGTACTGCCGCCATCTGACAGGTCAGGAAAGCTGGCTCAGAGAAGTCAAGGTCACATAAGGGGCCCGCCTAGAAGTCACAGTCTCAGTTTTCTCTGAGACAACACGCCTTTGATCCCCTCAAATTCTCCCTGGTGTGGAAGCGGAGCACAGTATCCTCACCTATAGAAAGCTAGTGAAAGGCAACATTTATTGAACCCTCGCCACTCGCCAGGCACTCACTAAGCCCCTTCTGGGAGTTAACTGGAATCCTCAGCTTAACCTTAAACCCACTTCATCCGCAGGGCAACTGAGGCACAGGTGAAGTGACTGGCCCAGGGTCGTGCACCGCCCGGGCTGGGACCGGGGAGGGCAGGCCGCGGACTCCCGCCTCGCAGCGCCGCGGGCCCGGGCCGGGCCGCCCTTATAAGGCCGGGCGATCCTGCAGCGTTTTCAGGCTCAGTGGGGCACCCCGCGGCCGCGTCCTCCTGCGCGCCCAGGAATGTGTGGAATCTTCCTCCTCGGCGGCCGCCCGCCGCAGGGAGGACTTCCCCTCCGGCCGGGGGCCCGAGATTAGCCCCCCGAGCACAGCCCCGGGGGCGCGGGGCGCCGACGCCAGGCCCGCCCGGCCGCAGCTGCCTCGCCGCCGGGGGGAGCGCGGCGCCTTCGGGCGCGGGACGCGGAGGCGGGGAGGCGGCCGTGCGCCCTCACCTGCCCCGGGGCGGCGCGGCGGGGGCGGGGGGAAGGCCGCGGAGGAGGCCGGGGAGGAGCCTGCGCGGGGCGCGGAGCCCCGGCCCAAAGTGAAACTCCGGGCACTTGGCGGGCGCGCGGGGAGCGGAGACGGGCTGCGCGCCCTCGGGCCCGACGCGCCCCGGCGCCCATGGCGCTGAGCAAAGGGCTGCGGCTGCTCGGGCGGCTGGACGCCTCGGGGGAGTGGAGCGTCCTGCTGGAGGCGCGCGGCCGCGGGGACTGCCTGCTCTTCGAGGCCGGCACGGTGGCCACGCTCGGTGAGTGCGACCGCGCCGCGGACCCGGGGCTGGGAACGCGCTCCCCTGGTCTCCCGTCCCGGGGGAGAGACGACGCCCGAGGCGAGGGCGCCGGCCGTGCCCAGACTTCGAGAAAGGGGAACCTCCCTTCCCCGAGGTGACCAGTCCCGGGCGGCGCCGAGACAGCCGGGGCGTGGGGTCGCGCGCGGGGTGCGGGCGGCCTGTTTGAGGGGACCCCGGGGACGCCAGAGTGCCCCGCAGGCCGGGCCCAGGGCGCGGCGGCCCGCAGCACCTCCTGGGGGTCTGCCCTCGCCGCGCCCGCCCGGTGGTTGCGCTCTTGGAGAGCCGGTGTGGCCTTCTATGCCCCCGCGCCCCGCCGGGACACGTGACAGGTTCACCGCGATCCCAGGGGATTGACCTAGGAGCCGCCCCGACCCCGTGCCTGACGCTCGTTTTCTTTTGCACCTGTTGATGAAACCAGTGATTGCCCGTTGGTTTGTGTTGGCTAGCTTCTGTTCCCGAGGGGATAGGGGACACAAACACGGGAACACAGACCCCGGAGAAACCTCTGATGGAACCTGTATTGACCCCACGTAGATACTTGGCCGAGAAGCATCAGTTTTGCAAAGTGCAGAACTTGTAAGCAAATGTACCACCTGGTGACTCTACCTTTATGCTGGATGTATTTGTAGATGCCAAGCCAGTACATTTCACGTCCGTGCTTCAGGAAGTGTTGAGACTGGCCTTGTGCCAAGGACTTTAGTGGTGATCTCATTTAACTTTCACAGTTCTGCAAAGGAGCTACTGTTAACGCCATATATTATAGATGAATAAACTGGGGCCTGAAGAGGCTATGAAACTTGCTTGACCCAAGGGGACACACCTCTACCTGAGTCCTATGCTGCTGCTTTTAAAGATTTATTTGAGAGTTGGGGAGGGGCAGAGGGAGAGAGAGAGAATCTCAAGGCGACTCCTTGCTGATCTCACACCCTGAGATCATGACCTGAGCTGAAACCAAGAGCCAGGTGCTTAACCCATTGAGTGTGCGGCTGTTTTTATGTCATACAACACGTGGCATCCTGGTATCACCAGCCAATCACCCTGTCCCTTGTTCTGTGGCTCACTTCATGGGGAAGGCCAAAGTGAGCAAAACCAAGTAGGACTGTTAGAACTTTAAACTTGAACGCTGGAGAGTAGGCTTCCAGCTGGTGTCTTGCTATACCATCTTACCTTGTTCGTCCTAAACAAAGCACAGAGGAAGGTCACTGTCCTTTAGGTTCTGGATGACCAGGGCACTCACTTCCACAACACTTTATAAACGTCTCTAGTCTTTTTGCCCCCCCACCCCCATATTTGTATGCATGGATTCTTCAGTTAGGATATGCCTCTTGGAAGAATCATCTCTTCTATTTCAGTTTCCCTAATCATTTCATTAGCATATAGTTGTCGGGCTTGTTTTCAGTCGCTTGGTTACTGAAACAGTGTCTCCAGCATTGTTAGTACCATAGTGTGCCTCCAGTCGTTGATTAAATTATTATCAGATTATTCCAGTTTGTGCTCTGTCCCGAAAAATCCAAGTTTGGTCATTTGCTAAGGTCTTGAAAGAAAACCACAGAAATTTCCATTCCATTTTAGATGTCTACTTCATACCACATTTATCAGAGCCAAGAGATTCATTTCATGGTACAAAAATACTCCTTCATCAAAGAGATTAAAACGTCCATCACTTGGATTACGGCAACGTTAGGCAAGGTTCATGCACATTTAAGAGTTCCTTTGAAGCCACTTGGAGAAAAAGACTTTATTTTTTCAGAAGTGAAGACTTTAAAATGATTAATGAAAATAATACAATGCATATTTTCCATTTGGAAATTCAGTTTGGGCTGTGATGCATGTATATTACTTTGGTGACTACAGTCCACTGGATTCTAATACAGAGGGTGTAATGGAAGGAATTGGCTTGTCTTCAACTCATGTGCAGCCCACATTTGTCACTTAACCAAGGATTCATTTTTAAGTAGAACTTAGGCCGAATACTTAATTTTTAAAGTCTGTTTTTCTTAAGTGAAACTATTTTTAAAAAGCAGCTATAGCGCTTGGTGCTATTGCCGGTCCAGAGGAGGATTATCAAAGCCTTCTGTTACTAGAAAGTTGTTGTTTCGGGCTTTTCAAGTATCCGAAACACGCCACAATTTGATAGAATGGTTCTGAATTTGAAATTCCCATCTGTGTTTCAAAGGGCTGGCTCCTTTGCTTTCCTTTCCTTGACAAGGAAAAGCGTACTTTCATTTTTTTCCCCAGAAGGTTTCAATGCCTGCTTTTGCCTGGGACCAGACATCTGTGGAAGCCGGCATAGCCGCGGTTGGAATCCTGACCACTCACCCTTTCCATGAGGTTCAAGCCTGGGGGCAGCTTCCTCTCACTTAAGCTGTGGTTTCCTGTGATGGGTCTCCCCCCCGGGAGGAACGGGGAGGAACCAGAGGCCAGGCAGACTTATGTGGATGGTTTATTGCCATGTGGGTGGTGGTTTCTCCCCAGCCAGTGAGCGTTCCTCTGCTTGTCCAGAGGCAGATGCATGCCTCTGCTTTTAGGGAGAACAGCAGGAGAGCTCGTGTGCCCCACAGCGGGCTGCAAGCACAGCTCTTCAAAGGCCCAGGTTACCCCACAAGGATCCACACTTGAAAGCCTCTCACCACCCGCAGGGGCTCACAAAAATTGCTTCTTGTTTCCAGGCAGTGCTCAGAGACAGTCAGGGCCTTGAGCTGGGCTGTGCATTTAGGAAAAGCTGATGATCCTTTGCTGGTCTGGCTGGGCCCCGTCCTGCTGTTCGTTCCGCAGTGACTCTGCACCCCGGTCTCCACACCTGGCCATCGAGCCTGCCAGCGGGAAGGTTGCCGAGGGACTACTTCTAAATTCCTGCTTCTACAAGAATTAGGTTGAGAGTCTGTCTTCAGAGTAGATCTGTGGGAACAGGGATTCAGAAGCAGAAAAGCCAAACATGTTGGCCTACGTTTTCTCGGTGCCTGATTGGAAGGTAGGAGGTTTCTCAAGTACAGGTGGAAAGCCATAGCATGGAACAGTTCCCCGTGGTCCGCCAGCCAGTTAGCACGCAGAGCTTCTCTTACTGGCACATCTGGACGAAAAGTCCTTGCTGTCTTTCCTTTTGTCTCTTTTAGACCTAGTGTGGACCAAGGGAAGGGAAGTGCGCCTGTTGTTCGGGGATTTCATTTTCAGAACACACACAGATACTCCAAAGTTCAGCCTTCTCCAAACAGCCCCCAGGAAGGGTGGCCTGCGAGTGTCTCTGTGTTTGCCCGGGTGTTTGTGAGCGAGTGCGACCCTGCCTCTTGCCCCCAGCCACGCTTGCTGTTGAACAGGGAGCCACGGCCGCGGGGGTGGGGGTGGGAAGGAGGCCTGGGAGACTTAATTAACTTAATTAGTGAGTGTCCCTAAATGACGCTGAGCTTCTGGGGGGAAAGTTTCTGTGTAAACACCGGGCCTGGGCTTTTCCCAGCTGCTGTGTTTATATGGAGGTCACAGTATCCTGCTTTGAATTGCTGAAACGGCCACAGAGCCAAGCAAGGCTTCTGCTAAACTGTTGCCTTGCTCACTCTCCCTGGCTTTGCGGCCCAGAATTAGTCAGTGCCTTACAGTTTGACCTGCTTAAGGGCACTTGAGAGGATCGGTTGAGTGGCCAGGTGATCAGCTGTCCTGGGTGGAGACTGCAAGACAGGGAGGGCCGGGGGGGGGGGGTGGCTCCAGGCTGCTGACTGGGGGACACCAGGGCAGCCCCCACGTGTGGGCCTCCCCGGCTTGTGGCCGGGTCCTTCTTCCTACTTGGTGGTATGCTCAGCATGATAGTCACGGAAACGCAAACTGGGTTAGTATGTACTTCTACCTGTCGTTTGTGTACCTCGCCAGTAGGAGTCTGATGTCATATCTTGCCAGGCTCCTTTTTGGGGCTCTGTGGCTCAAAAACCTTTCCCATAACCTTTAAGTGTGAACATTTTCAAATGTACAAAAGTAGAAGGAAAAACAAATCCCCTGTACCTGTCACTCAGCATTGGTATCTGTCAATATATTTCAATTCTGTGTTACCTGTTCCTGTGTTTTTTAAAGATTTTTTAATATTTTATTTGAGAGAGAAAGAGAGCAAGTGAGAGAGAACATTTTCGGGCGGGGCGAGTGGTGTGGTCGCCAGCCGCCTCAGTCTGAAAATCGGATGCCTTTTGCGGGGGTGTCTGCAGCGGACCAAGCTGAAGGCTTGAAAGCCAAGCCCCCAGGGCTGCGCAAGCATCTCCGGGCCGCATTTGCAGTGGATGGTGCTTCTGAAGAGATGGGCGCAGTCAGGGCGGTGTGGCCATAGACAGGACGGGCTTCTGTCTTCCACACACTGCTGGATGTTGTGCGGACACTGGTGGATTCGTCTGGGCGCTGGTAGATGAGGGGCTCTCAGTGGGCAGGCCGGGGTCCACCTTCAAGGCCAATGCAAAACAGCCCAGTTATGGGCACTTTCTAATTGTGTTCAAGGAATGCTGGAAGGAGCTTTGGGGTACTGTTATGTACCTGTAAGTCATTCTTGAGGATGATTTAATGAAAACCTGGAGAAATACACATGTCCTTCCGGCACCTGGTGGCTCATTCGGTTAAGTGTCAGACTCTTGGTTTCAGCTCAGGTCATGATTTCTTGGTTTCAGCTCAGGTCATGATCTCATGGGTCCTAAGATCGAGCCCCTTCTGGCTCTGTGCTCAGTGGGGAGTCTGCTTGAGATTCTTTCCCTTTGCCCCTCCTCCCCCACACGCTCATGTGCACATGGGTGCACATGCTCGCTCTCAAATAAATAAATCTTGAAAAAAAGAAATATGCATGTCCTTGATCCAGTATTAAATGGATAGAAATTTACTTCAGGATATATTCATATAGCATGAGCTCATTTTGCTTTGCAGATGTTCATTGAATTTTTAGCTAACTAAATAAACCTTGGTCCAACTTGATAATAATAGCTAACATTTATGGAAAAAAATGGCTAACATTTATGGAGGACTTACCATGTGCCAGGCACTGTCCTAAGTGGTTTACATGTATTGATTTATTTAACCCACACACCAAGGCAGGTATTAATTATGATTCCATTTTACACTTGGAGAAAGCAAGGCACAGAGAAGCATAAGCATTTACGTGAGGTTCTACCTCTAATTAGTGGTGGAGTCATGATTTGAACAAGGCCCAGAGGCTCTAGAGAACAGTACATTCAATAGAATCTCATCCCTAGAAAAAAGGAATGTTCAGGGGCGCCTGGGTGGCTCAGGCAGTTAAGCGTCTGCCTTTGGCTCAGGTCATGATTCCAGGGTCCTGGGATCGAGCCCCACATCTGGCTCCCTGCTCAGTCGGGAGCCCGCTTCTCTGTCTCTGCTTCTCCCCCTGCTCATGCTCTCTCTCTCAAATAAATAAATAAAATCTTTAAAAAAAAAAAAAAAGAAAGTTCAATGTGTGTATGAAAAAGACTAGGTGTGTCCTGTTGTCTCTGTGCTTATTTTGGGTTTCAAAACACGTGTGTCATCAGTCAGTGCAGATCAGGGGTCCTAGTGAGAGTAAGTATGTCGAACATTCCTGTGGGGACTGGATTTTCATTGGATGCTTGTGTCAAGAGGAGCGTTCAGGCTTGGGAAAGCATTTGCCCACTTTCTGAGCAGTGTGTGTGACAACATGAAGGGGACATCTTCAAGAGAAACATGTGGGCTTCGGTCCTGCGTTCCAGCAGAGCTGAGGCTTGCCCTGGGTAGTATCCTTCCAAGTGGATGTCCCCAGCACCTAGAACAGAGCCTGATTAGGACTCAAAGCTCTGAAGAAAGTGCTAGGTTTCTTAGCGTAGAGACAGCAATGAGCCACCAGGCTCCCCAAGGACATGCTTCTGAGTGTGAGGTGTGTCACACAGATAACATGTTGGACTGGGGTCTTCCCGAAGATCTCAGTCGTGGGTGGGGAGAGATGCCTGAGTGAGTGCATGCATCTTCCTGTCCTAAGTTTGCTTGTTCTTGTTGGGGGTGGGGGCAGTGCTCAGCCAGCTGGGTGGACAGAACTGTGTTTTGCACCCAAGGTGGGCACTGCGCATCTGTCTGGGCCTGGTGCTTAGCAGAGGGCCTGTGCAGGAAAGCTGGATGTATCTGGCCAGGTCCTGGGGGAGTGGCAGTCCGCACTCACGGCTTATGAAGCTGGAGGGTTGCCATTTGCTTGCAGCGCTTCCTGGTTCAGAAAATGACTGCAGCGGGAGGATTCACTTGGAGCATATTAGCTAAGGAGCGCAGGCAGGGCAGTTCCTTCTGGTGACCCAATTCTTGGGAGCAGTTCCAAAGGACGAATACGAAAGTCTGAACTTAATTTTATGGCAGTTTTTTGAGGATCAGGGACTCTCCGGGAGAGCCTTCTGTAATATCGTGGAAGCTAGTACTTAATTCTGTTCCTGCATCTCTGTGCATTCCTGCCCCACCTCCTCCCTTCTCGGAGACCGGGCCTGATGGATGCCCCCTCCCTGACCTCTTGGAGCCCCTGTCCAGCCTGACCACAAGCTGCTGTGCTCTGCACCCACTACCCAAGAACAGGCCTTATCTTCTGCCGCTTCTGCTCCTTGACAAGGTCTGCGGCGATGCTCAGGGCAAAGCAGGTGATAAAGAAATGAAGAGGGGGGGCACCCGGGTGGCTCAGTCGTTAAGCATCTGCCTTCGGCTCAGGTCATGATCTCAGGGTCTTGGGATCGAGCCCCTCATCGGGCTCCCTGCTCAGTGACAAGTCTGCTTCTCCCTCTGCCTCTGTGATCGCTTTCGCCCTCTCTCAAATAAATAAATAAAATCTTAAAAAAAAAAAAAAAAGAAATGAAATGAAGAGGAACCTTTGTCCTTTAGAGCATTGTGAGGTCTCACAAAGCAGAACTTGGGCCACCAGAGCACTCCTAGTTTTGAAATTGATGTGGGATTTGAGGAGGTGGGGGAGAGGGCAGGGTGGTCACAGTGATGCTCAGACCCAGCATAGAACTGGGATGGTCTGGACACGCATCAAGATCTAGGAAAATGGCCAGATTTAAGGAGGGTATGATGTACAGTTGCTTATCTCTGCTGACCAGCCGCCTTTTTGTATTCAACTTGTATTGACTATATTACTGATTGATGGTGGTAATCTCTACTCAGAAAAAGCAAGTTACATCCCTTGCCTCAAGTCTCACCCTAGAATGTTCCAGTGAGACCTCCACTAAACCCTTCACCTGTTTCCTCTGCAGCCTGCTGGTAGGAGAGAAAAGACCTGAATTCCCACCCTGGCTCCTTATGCTAGTCCTTATCTGTCCTTATCTGAGGGAATTAACCTCTCCGGCCTCAGAGTCCACATCTGAAAACCAACGAATGACAAGCTGCATTGCCTTTCCTTCTCTGGAATTCCATGTTTCTTAAAAAAAAAAAAAAAAAAATTAAACACTAAGCATAAGCAAATAAGCAATACCCTTACTTTACACATCTAGTTAAAATAATAAGCTACCCAGAAATTTGAATCTTAGGAAAGTGATCTGGCAAGGTAAAATCTAAGATGGTTCAGATCTAAGTCTGAGCTGAGAATCTAATGCTATACATTTTTTTTTATTAGAGACTTATGAATTAATTAAGGCATGAGATTCTCTCTCCTTGGTTCTGCCCCTTTCCTATAACTGGCAGAGAAAATTTTTAAAAGGCAATAACAATTTAGCCGCAATTAGGGACACAAAGTAAGGTATTTATTAAAATATCATAAAATGTGCTAAAGTAGTAGCTCCTTTAGTTGGTTCTTATTAGCATCTATTAACATTCTGAAAATCCTACCTTTCGTCATAAACATAACTTTGCTTTTTAACAGCCTGCTCTGGAGTGGGGAGTTTGTGTGTCTGGGAATGTGTGGTCTTGTTTCAGCAGCTTTACTGACTCTGTTGTGTGAACTTAACATCGCCTCAAATCTTATCCGTGGCTGATAAATCCTGTATGTTGGAAAAAACTCCGTAAGCTGAGGAGACAGTTTTCTGCAGCTTCTGCTTCCCTCCAGGTGGAGCCAAGCCCGATCCTGCTGGCAGAAGGAGTGATAGAAGGCGGTCCGATGTGGCAGTCCAAGTGCTCTGGCCCAACGGAACTGTGACACTCACGTCATGGCCTGCTTCAATAATGGGCTTGTTTTTATGTAAATGGTGTAGATAAAGAAAGAATATTGGAAAACTTGGGCTAGAAATAACTTGCCACCAGCCCAGGCCTGAACCAAGCCCTTGTGATAAGGTCCATCATAGTGGTATCCGTTTCTCTTTTACCCAGACCACCAGGAGGGGTGAGGGGAGGGGCCTGTGGCTCGGGAGGGGAGGGGCCGCGGACCAGCCGGATAGGGAGGGCGGGTACTAAGCCCCGTTTCCTCCACCACCTTCCCTGCTTTCCAAGCTGACCTGTCTAGAGGGGGCACTTTTTTGTAGTTCACAGAAAGGCACCCTGTGGGGTCTAGGCTGCCTTGGAGAAAGAGACCAGAAAGGCCTTCTTCTAACTTGTATGGCGGTGATAAAATTTTAATCCAACTCTGGAACTGGTGCTTGCAGCTTACGCGCGCCCCCCGCCCCCGCAACATAGGGGTGCGTTACAATAAGAGCACACACATGAAGGGAGGAATTGTAATGAAATGCCATCGCCTGCGGATGAATGTCTCCAGACCTGGGGGGGGGGTTTCGGGAGTGTGTCTGACTTCGGCACTCTCCGCATTAGGGTTCTGGTTCAGTTCGCTGTTAGGAAATTTAGGTTGCTGAGAGCTTACTAGAATTTTGTCTTAAAAGAGAAAATAGACCCAGATCCAAGACCGGGGGAGTGATCCTGTAAGAAAAGTTGTGAGTTTAGAGGCTGAACTTTGTGACTTTAGTTTGCTCACCAGCTTTCTGCTGGGCCTTGTAGGAGGGGCCTCAGTTTTGTGGCCTCTGTGTGCTCGCCTCCTGCGCACCCTCAAGTCTTTTGGGTGCAGAGGACAAGATTGTGCACTTGGAAGATTCAGGAGACAGATCCTGAAGTACCTGTAAGTGAAATGATATCATATCTGGGATCTGTTTGGCAATACTTCGGGAGGCAGATGGATGGACACGTGCGCGCACACACGGGAGGGGAGGGAATAGGTAAAATGAGACTGGGAAAATGTTGGTAACTCGGAGTTGGGTGATAGGTATGTGGAGGTTCGTGAGACTTAGTGAATTAATAAGCTGGCTGCTTTTCAGGCTCAGCAGATAAAAATTGATGGCTTTCCAATATACTATCATGAGTCAATTAGGAATTAGAGTCTCACATAGGAAAGCAAAGATTCCTCTCCCAATGACAACAATTTCCGAGAATAAACATAATAAAATATGCACGGCCTAAAAGAAGAAAGCTATAAAACTTTACTAAAGCACCAAATAATTGGAAAGGTATACTGTGTTCTTTGATAGGAACATTGACACTGTAAAGATGTTCTTCTCCAAGTAATCTATAAATGCAAGTATCTATGAGTAAAATCCAATTAAATTCTAATAGGAGTTTGAGAGAAAACATAAGGGGCTGACTAAAGTATATGTGGGACTCCCCGCACGCTTAAATGGCAGCCCCATATGGGTGGGGCAGAGGCTCGGGACAAAAATGTCTGAGTCATCCTGGTCCTACTGTTTTCCTCCACTCCACCCAATCCCCCAGCAAGTCCAGACCTTTCTACCTCCACAAGGATCTGGATGCCACCAGCTCTGCCTCCCCTCCCCCCTCTCACCCCCACTGCTGCATAAGTACGGTGCTTCTCCAACCAGGCCCTCCTGCACTTGGACTGGCGGCTGCCACCTAACTCATGTCCCCGCCACCACTCCCAGGGCTTCCCCAGCCCCCATGCAGGGACCTGCTCAAGCCTGCACCACCTGTGACCTCTGCCCTGGCTCCTTCTCCTCTCTCACCATTTCCTGAGCTCACTCCATTTGAGCAGTCCTGACTGGCTCCTGCCTCAGCAGCTTTGTACTTACTGTGCCTTCTGTCCCCAGTGCTCTCCCCGCAGACCTCGGCCTCGCTGTGTCCTCCTCATTCGGGCTATCCGGATGATTTGGGCGAAACTTTCCTGGCCACACTAGCCGAACTGGCCCATAGGATCCACACTCCCCACACCCCCGTTGTCTCTGTTCCGTCACCTGCTTTCTTGTCTTCATAGCACTGATGACCAAAAGCACCTTCATTTGCTTGCCTGTGTACCGTGTAACGTTGTTGACCTCGGGAGTGCAGGCTCTGTGGGAGCAGGATGTTGCGGGTTGCATCCCCCAAAAAGATCTGTCTGAGTCCTAACCCACAGTACCACCATAACTGAATGTGACTTTATATGGAAATCAGGTCTTTGCAGCCGTAATTAAGTTGTAAACTAAGGTGAAGTCATATGGGAGTAGGATGGGTCCTTAATCCAGTAGGACTTAGTGTCCTTATAAAAAGAGAAGACACAGAAACAGACACGCACAGAGGGAAGATGGCCATGCGAAGACAGAGGCCGGTGTGGCCACCAGCCAAGGACCCCCAGGCCCCCAGAAGCTGGAAGAGCCAAGGAAGGATCCTTCTCTAGAGCCTTCAGAGGGAGCATGGCCCTGCTGACACCTGAGTCTGGAATTCTAGCCTCCAGAACTGTGAGAGCATAAATTGTGGTTATTTTAAGTGCCCCAGTTTGTGATACTTGGTCCCGGCAGCCCCAGGAAACTACGACAAGGGGCATTTCTGTCTTGTTCAGTACTGTCTTCTCAGCCCTGCCTGTTGTGAGGAGCAGCTCCAGAAACACTGCGGAATGATGAAGGAATGGCAAAAATAGCCAGGAGGATTTTGAAAAACATCAGTGAAGATGAACTTGATCTACCAGATAGTAAAGCATACTATAAAGCCGTAAGGATGGTATAATAGAGGAGCGCCTGGGATGTTCAGTCGGTTAAGCGTCTGCCTTCGGCTCAGGTTAAGATTCCAGGGTCTTGGGATCAGGATTGAGCCCCACATCGGGCTCCCTGCTCTGCGGGGAGTCTGCTTCTCCCTTTCTCTCTGCCTGCCTCCCCCGCATTGTGTTCTGTCAAAAAAATAAATAAAATCTTAAAAAAAAAAAAAGAATCGTATAATAGACAAAAATCAGTAGATTAGAAGAGAGGGCTCAGAACAGACTTATGTAAGTGGATTAATTTAGTTTATTATAATGGTGATGATTTAATCAGGGAAAAGGTGGATATTCAGCAAATGGTGTTGGTACAATTGACCAGTGCTGTGCCGGGTGGGGCTTTTCCTTTACTCAGCCAGGGGTTCAGACCGGGTTCCCCTTGGATTGTCTAGTCTGAAAGGAGGAGGGCAGAAACCTCAGCTTGCCCCCAGGACGGTGCTGGCTGTCCATGTCCAGGGGAGTGAGTGGTCTTTGCAGGAGTTTTTGCAGGTGACTGTTTGCACAGCCATCCGGCTGGTAACTAGCTTCTCCCCCCAGCTTAAAGCCTTGTGCCCTGTTAGAAACCATATTTCTCTTTTTTTAAAAAAAGATTGTATTTATTTGAGGGGAGAGAGAGAGAGCGAGCACAAGAGCAGGGGGAGGGAGAAGCAGACTCCCTGCTGAGCAGGGAACCCAACACGGGGCTCCATCCCAGGACCCTGGGATCATGACCTGAGCTGAAGGCAGACGCTTAACCGACTGAGCCCCCCAGGCACCCTGGAACCAGTATCTCTTATATAACCCCCAGAAGTACAGATTCCAGGCTTCACCCAAGCCCCAAGCCTGGTGTCCTCGTCAGCAGGTATAATTCATGTCTGTCTCTTTCCTGTTCAGAGGCAATTGGCCAATTAAGGTCATTTTTACCATAAGCAATGTTATCTCGTAACATAGTTGATGGTTTACCTTTATGGGGTTCTTGGTTTTGTTAAGCCCATGGGGATGCTAATTAAGTTAGAGCCCTACATTATATCATATATTAAAGCAAATCACAGAGGCCTTTAAGGTGAACTATAAAGAGCCCCAACTTTTAAAATACTAGAAGAACATATAGGAGAAGCTTTCACAGTTTTATGGTGTAGAAAGCCTTTCTAAACAAAGCATAAAACTCAGAAGTCAGAAAGATAAAGACATCTGACAGATTTAAGAAATATTTCTTTATTAAAGTATAACATAGTATAGAACAATGAACAAATCCTAAATGTACAGCTCCGTGAGTTTTCCCAAAGTGAACACACCCACATGACCAGTGCAGGATCTGGAAACAGAGCCTTGGTGGCACCTTGGACCCCCTGCTCAGCTTCCACTCAGTGTCAGACTGATAGATTGGACTACATAAATATGTAAAACTCCAGGATATCAAAAGACACCATAGTTTAAAAGGTAGTTTAAAAATGAGCAACAGCCTGGAAAGAAACTGCGTATAACCGTTTGCAACATATAAAAGGGTCAAATACTGACAATCGTTGGATATAAAAGAGCGCCTATAGATCACAAAAAAGGACAAATAGTTCACCAGAAAAGATAGCAAAGGATATCTAAGTCGTTCTCAAGAGGAAAACTACAAATGACCCGAGCCACAGGGCCAGCACCGCCCACTCTGCTTCGGGCAGTAAGCTGTGCTGGTTCTGTTCTCCATTTTTCTTTCCATCTCCTTCCTGGGACTCAGGTGTGGAGGCCCCAGGACAGACACTGCATTCCACCCAGTATGACCCCTCCCTCTGCCCCCCTCCCCCGTGCCGTCCCACCTGTCTCTCCCCTTAGGCCTTGATCCCTTTCCCAGGAGACATTTGGTTCTTTCATGCCCTGGCCCCCAGGGCAGCCGCACAGGCCTCCAGATAAGCCCAGATTGGACTTGTCCTGTAGGGGACACACCTGCTCAGGTCCAAGCCAGGCTCAGTGCTGGGAACATCAGGGCAGGGCTCAGGTGCTTGAGGCATGAGCAACAGCTGTGGCAGGACCAGGAATGGTAGAGAGTAGGAGGGGGCCACCACTGCCGGAATGTGGGGCAGGTGGTAGGTATGGCATCCCATTCAAAAAGGCCAGAGTTGGGGAGGACAAAATAGGCCCCCAGGAAGGAGTGTGGAGCCAGCATCAGAAGCAGCAAAGTGTTCATTCTGTAAAGGAGAACTTCCCCAGAGAGAGGCTGCTGAACAAAAGGATTTCACAGGTAAATGACTGAGGGAGTCTGGACCTGGCACCCGCCCCCCCTTGGAGATGTGCCGCTCAGGCTGTGTAGTAAATACAGCTGGTCAACTAGCCCAGGGATCCCAAGTATGTTTGACCTTCTGTTCACAGCACATCAACACACACATCACATCTTAGGATACACCAGGGTCTCTTGGGGTGCATTTGGGGAATCGCCGCTGTGAGGTGATTCAGATTCTAAGGCCAGGTTCTGACCCAGCCACAGACTTTTCTGTTTCCAAGGCTGGAGCTAATGCCAGGTACAGAAAGCCTCTGGCTGGTTGGTAAATCAGAGGAGGCAGTTCCCAAATCAATGATCTGAGAAGGTTTCTTCTGCCCTTTTGTAAAAATGGTGTGAATATCTTCCCCTGAGGTTGTGTGGGGCCTCTGCGAGTAAGCAGGCCTGTTTAATTAATAGACACATATGGAGGAAGAGGCCAAACTAGTCACAAAAGATGCCCCCAAATAGTACTAGTGTGTTATTCACACACTAGTGCCTAGTGTGTGAATAACAAGGCACACTCATGTGTCTGCTCAGAGTTGAACTTCCTTCATCTTCCTGGGCCTGTGTGCCCTGTGGGCCCGAGGTCACATCCAGCCGGGTTGCAGCTCTGCATCTTTGTGGTGCATCTAACACGAGTGAGTGGCACACGGGCGTTCTAATCACATCTCTAAAGCCAGTTTTCCCACTAAATAGCAGCAATGGCAGTTTTTTAAAAATCAAAGAAGCCTGAGAAGTGAATTATAGCCTGTTTTCTGGATTCTGGATTAAAATATAGAGTAGGAATTGGCTTTTGGTAGATGGATGAAGTCTTACCTCAGCTTCCTGGAACTGTGTCCTGACCTCAACAAGTCCCTCACTCAGCAGGCTCTCTGAACCCCGCCTTCACCTGCGCGCACTCCCCCAAACGGAGCATTGCTGGGGGTGAGGCAGGCATCCTGCTGCTCACAGCCACCTGGGGCCAGGGTTCCTCCTCCTCCCCGAGAAGGACCACTCCTCGGGACGCACACTTCTCCTTGCTGAGATCTCCCTTCCTCCTGGCCATGCTCTCCGTTCATAGAGGAGCTGGGCTCCTGGCTCCCTGGGTTCTCTTCCACCACAACTCCTGTCCCCATCCTAGCTGAGCTCCTGGCCATCAGCATGACCCACCTGCTCCGCTGGCCTTGCTCTGCCCTCACCGTCTCATTGCCAAGCCCTGCTTTGCCCTCACTTCACCCTGCTAGACCTTCTCATCACCAGTTATTACGCCACCCTGCAAGGTCAGCTTCGGGCACCCTTCACTACCTGCTCCCTCCCTCACGCCCGACCCAGACAGCTCTGCCGCCCTGCAACCTCCCGGCCACCGTCACTGCCCGCACACCCCGTCCCCCATCCTTCTCTGGCTTACAGTGCGCCCCCAGCCTGCACACAGTCTCCGCTTGGTGCGTGCCAGGCAGCCCCCCAGCCCCAGATGAGGCCACGGCCCCTCCGCCCCACGCATGCGCCCGTGTTGCCACGTGTGGCTGGAGGGAAACAGCACCGCGCTGACTTCTGGCAACTTCACGAAGGGTTTTGGGGTTTTGGTGCTGGTCCATAGTCTCTAGGCTCGCAGCATTTTCCTCCTCTGGTTGCTCCTCCGCTCTCCAGGATGGCCCTTTCACACCTTCTCAAGCCCTCAGCACCTTGACGCTCTCAGCTAATGTTTTGCTTCCTATTGCCCTGAGAAAAGAGAAGGAATTAAAAGGAGAACTTTCATGAGCCCCACCACCTGACCTGTTTGCCCGGTGCTGGCGCTCTCGCCACCTTCCCTCTGTTACAGCGATGACCCCCATGCTCCTCTGCGACCACCTTTTCCACCCATGTCCCCCCCACCCCCATCTTTAAAGACTGTGCTCCCACTCTTTCCCCCTTTCCTTCCTAGCTGGGTGATTCCCACCATGAAACCAACAGACAGTTGGATCTCCTGTTAAGAAACCTTCTCCCGGCCCCAGCCCCTCACCTCCTTTCTCCATTCACGTGCATGACGGGCTGGTGCACGCGTGCTGTCTCCGCTCTCCTCCCATCCTCCCGTGACACGCTTCGGCCAGGCTTAGGCACTTGCCGCTCCTCTGAAGCCCTTCGTCAAGGTCCCCGTGACTTCCACCTCGCCGGACCCCGCAGAGGTCTGTCCTCCCTCCAGCACCACCGAGCGGATCACACCTCCTTCCTGAAGCGATGCTCCTTCTTCTGGGCGTGTTCCTGCCTCGCTGCCATTCTCCTAGGGGCTCAGAGCAAGCCCCGGCACAGAGGTGCACATCTGGAATCCTTGTTGAGGGATGGAGTTGAAGCAGGACAGGGTGTGACTTTCCCTTTCAGCGCCCACTGGGCATCTCACGTAGCACAAGAAGATATATGTGGATCACGCTACATGGCTTCTAAAGGGGTGTGTGTGTGTGTGTGCACACACGTGCACACACATGCATGCAAATAGGGCTTCTCTGCAAGGGGGAGGCTCTGAGGAGGGGTTGTAGCAGGGCTGGGAGGGGCTGTTCAGCTGGACGGATAACTGAGGAAGGAAGAAGAGAGAGGGATGTCCCGAGGAGCTGGTTTGGCTGGTCAGTTAGAGAGGAAAGTGGAAAAGGAGCTGTAAGTAGAACCTCCAGCGCCAGGCCAGGCCCGTGGACCTAATTTGTTAGTCATAAGAAGCAAACTGAAGGGCTTGCTGTATGAGGAAGTGACGCATCGGGACTCGCTCCAGGAGGAGAGCCTGGGGGGGGCGCGGGAGAGACTGGAGGCCCAGGAATGAGATCTGTGGTCAGGCCGGGAACCCTGCCCCCAGGGAGCGGGTCTGCAGGATCCGCCCCCACGTGTACAGTGAACACGCACATATTTGTAGAGAAACAGGTACGGTTGCGTTTCACGCTGGCTCTCCTCCCTGTGTGGCGCCCCGCTGCCCCTGTCCCCCGGCTCCGTCAGAAGCATGCTCAGCATGGGCCAAAAGACTCCGCGGTAGAGGCTCAGTGTCCAGCCCTGCACTGCAGCCCTCTTGTCCCAGGAGCCGGCCTCCTCCTCCTCCGGTCACAGCCACAGCGGACCTTGGTGCAGGGAGGGGAGTGGGGAGGGCCAGGGAGGGCCCACCCGGCTGCACAGATGTTTTTTCAGCTGTGGCTGCAGGAGATGATACATTTCCCCTTTATTCTCTCTGGTCGGTTTGCACAAGCTCGCACAGCCTTGGTGGGACGCAGCGCATTTGCTTAGGTACTGTGTTTCTGAGTGCCCGCCCCTGCCCCACTCCCCCCGCTCGCTCTTTTGTGTGGCCTGGACTTTTTTTGGTGAGAGAGAGAAGCAGTGGGGAGTATAGGAAAGTTTCTTCTTGGGGCTGCCTTGCGTCTGCCCAGTTGGCTTTCATCATGGCTCACGAGCTTCGGTTAGACTGATGTTTTGATTTGCATTTTGCTTAGCAACCCTCCTGCGCCTCCACCTGCCCCGTCTGGGGAAAAACCATTGTCTTTCGGAAGAGCGGCTTTAGCTCTAAACTGATAACTCTGGAAGGAACAGCCGTAAACCAGTCTGACCTGAGCTCGTGAAGGAGACGCTGACCACAAATGGTACCTTGGTCTTGGGCGGTCCGCATTGTGAAATTGACCTACTTATTTTTGTGACATGTGGGCTGGGCTTCACTGGGATTTCCTTATGGTGTGTTACTGAGGAATACATTATGAAAGAAAGAAACTTGTGGTTCTTTGATTATTGATCTGGACTGGCTGTGTGCAGACCAGGAGATGGCCTGCGTGGCCTAGGTTTTAAAAGAAGCAGAGCACGCTCTGGCTACAGGGCTGACTCCTACTCCTTACGACACTGGCCCCAGCCTCGGGACGGCGGGCCGAGTTTGCCTGGCTTTGGGGCACGCCACCCTCTCCCTGGCAGGCCTAAGTGGCGGCTGTTTCCCTTCCATTCCCTTGGCCCACTGGCCCAGGGGGTGGGATGTGTGTCCCCTAGGCCACTCTTTGCCACCTCCAGACATTCCTTCCCTCCTCCGTAAAAGCACTTGAATCTCAGTGTATGGTGCCTAACAGAGATCTTCCATGGCTCATCTGAACTTCCAGACTGTTACGTTCCCACTGGGGGTTTAGGACGGGAGCCACAGCTTGCTGGCAGAGCAGTATGGGGCGGTCTCCCGAACGTTCACCCAGCCCTCAGGAGACCCCAGGCCCATTCCACTCACCTGGTGTGCATGCCATGTCCTCGAACCAGGACAAGGTTCACCCATAGGATCCAGTGTTGGGTGGCTGAGCTTCCAGGGTCCCCTCAAAGGACAGGCTTGTTCATTCCAAGAGTGTCCCCATGGCCCCGTCATAGTTATTATAGGTCACCTGTGGTTCCTCGTAGCCCAGATGCCTTCTACCAGTCAGGACTATTTTTAATCATAAGCCAGGCTGTCTAGTAACATAGATAACTTATATCAGGTTACCAGGGAAACAGGACTGGAATGTTAACCTGAGGTCAGTTCTCTTGCAGGCTCTGTTAACCCTTTGCCCACACACATCGGGGACCCCATCACCCATTGCCCTGTGTTGGAATTACCTGGTGATTTTACCTCGTTTTCTGCCAGTGTCGCCGATGCTGAGGCTTGCCCTCATTCTTGGTAGCTTCAGTCATCATGGTGACCTTTCTGAAGCCCTTGCTGACCTCCCCCACAAGAAGTGTGTCCTCCACCCTGGCTCAGCCACTCTCTCCCGCGGCCAGGCCCTGGTCCCCCCACTATCTGTGTCAAACACTCACTCTGCACCTACTACCCCCACCTTTTCAGCTCAGCCCTTAGTTCTCCAGTTCGGTGATCTATGACCCTGCTAGGATTGTGATCGCTGACACTTCCATGGTCCCGCGCTGGCCCCTGTGCCTCCCCTTCAGATCCACAGGTCATAGCCACCAGCTCCGCCTTGCACCTCTCCCCCGTGGGTCCTTGTCCCTCTCGTGCTTGGTCCTGCTCGATTGGTGATACCACCAGTGAGATCCTCTCCTCCTCGCCTGAACCCTCCTCTGCATAGCTGGAAGTTTCCAGAGACCCACTACCATGCTGATAGGTGTCATTGCTACTTCATGATCCCTAAGTCCAGGTGGGTCCTTCGGTGACTGTCCCAATGGGCTATTCACAAGCTCTGCAGCTTCTCCTCCTCACTCTGAGCTGATGGACTTGCTTCTCGCTACACTGAAGCCCTGAAGCATTTGGGAGGGAACGTCTGCACACTGGCCGCGGCGGCCCACCCCCCCCCACATCTGGCCGCTGTGTGCTCCTTTGTCTCCTATTAACCATGATGGACTGTTTTTGAGGGTGGCCCCCACTTAGACATCGGATTCCACTGACCTTCTCCGGGGCCTCGCTCCAGCATCTCCCTCTCTCTACTACATCGGTTTTTACTGTCCCAGAGCATTTCCACCATCACGTGCGTGTGGGTGCAGATGCACACACATGTACACACACATGCACAGGCATATACATATGCATGTACAGACAGACACATGTACACACTTGCACAGACATATATACGCATGCTCGTACACACATATATACACACATGCACACATATACACAGACATATATACATGCACGTACACAGAGACACACATATGCGTGTACACACATAAATACATAGCACATGCATGCACATACACACATGCACGCACACACACACCTGCATGCATATGCAGACATATACATACATGCACGTACAGTCATGCACACACATACACAAACATATTCATGCATGCATGCACATACACAGACATATACGCACATGCACACACATACATACATATATGCACGTACACAGACATATACATGCACGTGCACACATACCTATATACACACATGCACGCACATATACACACACGCGCAGACATACACACATATACACGCACATGCACAGACACACGCACACACATACATACATGCACATACACAGACATATACATGCACGTGCACACAGACATATATACACACATGTACGCACATATACATGCACACACAGACATACACACATATACACGCACATGCACAGACACGCACACATGCACATACACACACACATATACGCACATGCGCACACATATACCCCCCCACATACACACACACATGCACACACAGAGAATTCCTCAAGGAATTGTCTCTACCCACTGTCTCTGTTTCTCCCTCTCCATTCAGCTTCTTGCCCCTCAACTGCACGGACATTGCTCCTTTCTGGGCACCAGCGCCTAACTGGAAGGACAGACACTTTGTCCTCATCTTACGGAACGTAGAGCAGCATCTGAACTCGCTGACCCCTCCTGCCCCTTCAAACACTGTCTTCTCCCACCTCCAGGACACCACACGTTTCTGGTTTTCCTTACATCCTTTTGGACATTTCTTTTCATTCTCTCTGATTTTTGAATGCCCTGTTTCCAACACTCACTGCCCAGGTGATCCCCTCCAATCTCCAGATTTTAAATACCTTCCGTTTGCTGGGGACCCCATTTGTATCTCTGGCTGGACTTCAGGCCGGCACAGCTCTGCCCTCGCCGTCTGCGCTGGGGCGCCCGTGGGCACAGCCGGCTCGTCCGTCTGCCCTGAGCTCCTGATGCTCCATCCCAGCCTGGCTCCAGCCTTCCCGTTGTCCAGGAGGAAGACTTGGCCTCATCCTTGGACCCTGTCTTTCTCTCATATCCCACATCAGGTCTGTCCACAAATCCTTTTGGTTTGACCTTCAAAATATATGCAGATAACTGGTGATATTAAGGAATTACGGTTAAGTTTTTTTAGATGTGATAATGGTATTGTAGTTACATTTTTATTTTATTTTAAATATTTTTTTAAAGATTTTTATTTATGTATTTATTTGACAGAGCAAGACAGAGAGACACACAAGCAGGCTCCCCGCTGAGCAGGGAGCCTGACGTGGGACTCTATCCCAGGACTGACCTGAGCTGAAGGCAGGCGCTTAATGGACTGAGCCACCCAGGCGCCCTGTGGTTACATTTTTTAAAAGGAGCCTTTATCTTTCAGAGATTCTTTTTTTTTTTTTTTAAGATTTTATTTATTTGAGAGAGAGAGAATGAGAGACAGAGAGCATGAGAGGGAGGAGGGTCAGAGGGAGAAGCAGACTCCCCGCCGAGCAGGGAGCCCGATGCGGGACTCGATCCCGGGACTCCAGGATCATGACCTGAGCCGAAGGCAGTCGCTTAACCAACTGAGCCACCCAGGCGCCCCACTTTCCGAGATTCTTTCTAAAGTGTTTATAGATGAAATGCTAAGAAGGTTGGGATTGACTCACAATAATCTAGGGCAATGATTTTCACCTGGAGGACTCATTAAAACAGATTTCTGTGCCTCAAGGCCAGAGTTTCTGACTCAGTAGGGCTGCAATGGACCCGATCGTTTGTATTTCTATTGCTGGTTGATGCCTATTGTCTGAGGCCTACATTATGAGACCCACTGAGGGAAGGTAGAGGAGAGTGGTGGGAGGGGTATGAGTGAACAGGGTTGGGCAAGAGCTGATAGCAGGGGAGTTGGTGGGGACGTGGTAGTGTGGGTCCATAGGGTTGTTCCAGTACTCTATTTTTCTTTAGAAGTGTCCAAAGTAGAAAAGTGTGTGTGTGTGTGTGTGTGTGTGTGTCCAGAATTTGACTATTTCTCACCACCTCACTGCTACCACCCTGGTCCAAGCTAGCATCATGTCTTGCCCGGATCATTCTAGGGGTCTCCTTGCTTTTCCGCTTGCCCCTCTAGGATCTGTTCTCAACATATCAGCCAGAGCGATCCTCAAAACCCTGCGATGACTCCATCTCACTCAGAGTGAAACCCCAGGTCTTTCTATGACCTACAAAGCTCTCCACAATGTGTCCTCCACTCTGTTTCCTCTGTCAGACATGGAGCTCCTTGCTGGTCCTCAGATATGTCAGGAGTGCTTCTGCCTCAGGACCTTTACACATGATCTCCTGGACTTACAGTGCCACCCCCCAGTCACTCAGCCATCCCTGTCATTTCCTTCAAGCCTGCGTTCGAAAGTCGCCCTTGCAGTGATGCATTCTTAGACGACAGTAGGTAAAGTTTCACACACACTCACACCGCCCACCACACACTTTACACCCCCTTCCCCGCTCTCTTTTTCTCCCCGGGTCCTATCACTGTCTGTATTGTGCTTATTGAGCTTGTCTGTCCCCCTTGGCAGGAAGCTTGCACGGTCGGTACCTGGCGCCGAGTGGGCCCCGCCACTCCGCCTTTGTGCATGCGCCTTGCCCATGCCACTCTTCCCGGCTCCCACCCCCTCCCGGATTGGCCTCCACTGTCATCTCGCATCCGTTCATGACACACGTTCCTTCTTTGCCGCTGCCAAATGCCTGCCTTGGCCAGCTCTGCGGCAATGGGCTTTTGTCCGTTTGGGTCCAGGACAGTGCCAGCCATGGCAGGCTCTCAGCACGCCGTTCGCTGGGCGCATGGCTGCGTCCCAGGGGCGCGAGGTGGATGAGGAAGAGGGTGGGAAGCAAATGAGGGGACTTTCCTTAAAGGCTGGAAATTTGTGGCCAGTGGGGGCGGAAGCAAAGGCATTCTAACGTGGAAAAATCTACAGGAAATGCAACAAAAGTGTGAAAGACAGGAATAGGCTATTTTCGAAACATTAAGTAAGGGAGGACAGAAGTTGCAAATGGGCAGGCCAAATGCAGTCTGCAGAGGTGTGTGTTCAGCCCACACGATGCTTAAAATAAATTTGGATTGGTTGCCAATACTGAAAAATCAGGCGTGTCCTATTTCTCTCGAAAAACTGGAGAAGACTTGCTGGCACTGGGCTGGCATGGGACTGGCCATCTGCCCCCATCAGAGGGGCTATGTGTCCTCTGGTCACTCGTGGCCGCCCCCTGTAGCAGCTTCATTCATTCATCACCTGCCTGGTGCTTGGAGACATTCGATCTGTGAGCTCCCTTTTGTTTTTTTTGTTTAAGAATTTATTTATTTTTTGACAGAGAGAGAGACAGCGAGAGAGGGAACACAAGCAGGGGGAGTGGGAGAGGGAGAAGCAGGCTTCCCGTGGAGCAGGGAGCCTGATGCGGGGCTCGATCCCAGGACCCTGGGATCATGACCTGAGCTGAAGGCAGATGCCTAACGACCGAGCCACCCAGGCGCCCCTGTGAGCTCCCTTTTGAAGAGCAAAATGGATTTCTTCTTCCTTCAAACCTAACTGAGGAAATATAGTTGTTTGGGGCAAGCAGGGGTGTCGGGTGATTTGGGAACAGGCTGCCTGAGAGGCCAGGCCTCTGGGAGTGGGGGGTCGGGGGGTGGGGGGGCTGCATTATGGGAGAGGAACGTTTCCTCTTACACAGTGAGGGTTAGAAGGAGCGTTAGAGAGGAAGGCATTGAAAAGAGAAAATAAGCTTATAGGACCGATAGCTTGCCGACAAGTCTAGGCTTTAAAAGGACTGACTCAGCACATGAAAAAGTGACCAAGTGTTATGGGTTCCCACGTGTCCCCAAAAAAAGGTATGTTGAAGTCCTAATTCACAATACGTCAGAATTTGCAGATGTCATTAGGCGAGATGAGATGAGATGAGATCATGCTGGAGTCGGGTGGGCCCCAAATCCAATATGACCGGTGTCCTTTTAAGAAGAGGACAAGCCACAGAGACACACACTCGGAAGATGGAGGCGGAGATGGGAGGGATGTGGGGGGGGGGGGGGCACCGAGAACTGACAGCCCTGACCAGAAGCCAGGAGGAGGCAGGGAAGAATCGTCCCCTGAGCCTTCAGAGGGGGCAGGGCCCTGCTGACACCTGCTGCAGACTTCTGGCCCTCAGGCCCCGTGAGATGGTCCCGTGTTGTGGTTTGAGGCCAGTAAGGTAGCGACTTGCTGTGGCTGTGGGCTCCCACGTGGCAGGCAGAAAGGGGTTTCCATTGGGAAGGCAGTAGCTTACAGGATTCGAATGGGACCCGGTGGCCCTGGGGTGTTGTGCTCGTTTGTTTGCTAAACAAGAGGATGAAGAGCCTTTTGTTACTTGTATTGGCTTCGTGTTCCTGGTGACAGGCTGTGATGTGTGCACTTGTCACCTGTCACCCAGCCGGGCAAGCAGCCAGTTGCGTTTCCAGGGCTTCTCCTCAGGGGCACGTTCCCACCTCTGAAGTGTGGATCTGACCACCTGGCTCCGGCCAGCAGTCGGAGCTCGCAAATGCAAGCAAAACTCGCATTTGCAGAGGTAAATGACCGCACAAGGGCCTCCTTGTTGCTGGAATGGGGTGACCCTGAGGCTTAAGGATTCTGTGTGAGGGCTTTTGTAAAGCTCCAAGGGTTGAAATATATATTCTGGGCTCAGAATTGTTCTCGTGCTTTATCAGCGCGTATCCTGAGAGGAGGGCCGGGGTCCTGGTTCTGCCTGCAGCACCTACGTGCGGGAGACACCGGGCTGGCTATGCCCGTGGCCTGCGGGTGTAGGCTTTCACAGGGTGGACCTGTCCTAGGTCAGGGCGCAGGCCCGTTTCCAGGAGGACTCTGTAGGCACAGGACACCGTGCCTGGCCCTCCGCAGTGGGCTTGCCATCACCTCTGGGCAGGGGATGTTGTTCATCTCGGCCAGGAGCAGATGTGGGGAATGGAGAGGCTACCTCGCCCTCCCTCACCGGGAGCGGGAGGCCTGTGGCCTCTGAGAAATGGATTATAGCCATCTGTGGGCCCCTAAGATGTCAGCATCCTAGTCCTTAGTCCCTGTGGCTGTTACTTTGCGTGGCAAAAGGGACTTTGCAGATTTGATTAAGTTAAGGGGCCTGAGATGGGGAGATTGTCCTGGGTTACCTGGGTGGGCCCAGTGTACTCACGAGGGCCCTTAAAAGAAGGAAGAGGGGGGCGCCTGGGTGGCTCAGTCAGTTAAGTGTCTGCCTTCTGCTCACGTCATGATCTCAGGGTCCTGGGATCCAGCCCCGCATCGGGTTCCCTGCTCAGTGGGGAGTCTGCTTGCTTCTCTCTCTCTTCTTCTGCCCCTGCCCCCACTCATTCTTTCTCTCAAATAAATAAATACAATTAAAAAAAAAAAAAGAGGGAGGAGGGAAGCAGGAAAGGGGGAGAGAATGAGAAGTAAAGGTGGGAGCAGAGACCAGAGTGAGGCCATCGCTGGCTATGAAGGGGGCGGGCAGGGGCCAGGAGCCCAGGAATGCAGCTGGGCTCGAGATGCTGGGAAATGCCAGGAAACAGGTTCTTTCCTAGAGCTTCCAGAGGAATGCAATCCTGCCGACACGGATTTTAACCCAGGAAAACCCATTTCGGAGACTTCTGACCTGCACAGTTGTCAGCTCACGGATGTGTGTTGTTTTGAGCCAGTGGGTCTGGTCCTTTGTTACCACAGCTGCAGCAGGGGGACGAGTGAATGACGCGCGGCTGCCCCTTCTCTGAACTGGCGGAGGGAGTGGGTGGGACAGCGCCCCCCCCCAGTCCTTCTAATACTTAGCTTTAGGTTACTATGCCCCCTTGCCCCCCCCCAGCACCCTAATCAATCAGAACAATTCCTGTGAGGACCGGGGGGAAATTGACTTAGTAAACTGGTTCTTAACCTCTTCAGGGTACTAACTCCTTTGCCATTCTGACAAAAACAGTGGCTCCAAGCTTCATAAAAAAACACAGCCAAAAATTTGCACACAGTTGTAGGTTGTACAGATCCCCCCAGACGCTCCCCCGGGAAGCTGCAGTGTCGGCTGGGCCTTCCTCTGTCGTCGCAGATTAAGAGCCCATCTGTCACAGTAAATCAGACGCAGGGTGACTGCTCTCCTAGTGAATCTCCCTAATGCTGTCTGCCAGGCCCTCCTTTGAGGGTTCATCCGGGTTCCTGTTTCGTTCTCTGCACATAGAAACATTCTTCAGAGGAAGGGTCCAAGGGCCTGCCACCGTCCGTGCCAGATGGTCTCTGGTGTCCTTGAAGGGCAAGGACTCCCGGCTCCAAAGGGTCCTTCCCTCTGTCAGGTCAGCTTTCTTCTCTTGCTTTCTGCCAAGGCTGTGTCTCGTCCGGGGCCCTGGTGGTAACTGCTGAAGACCCTGGGGGCTCTGCTCCTGTAGCCTGCTGGCGGTGGGGGGGGATGCCTCGGGCCCAGGCCCGGGGTACCCGGGACACGGGGGCCTTCTGCACAGCCTCCCCTGTAGGATAGTTAGCAGGTCCCTGCAGGCAGGTGGGCACTTGCAGGATGAGCCTCCGGTGAACAATATTTAGGAAGGAAGGTCCTCCCCACCGGGTAACGATGACTCACTCCTGCTTCTGAGCCTGCAGCCAGGGCTGGGCCTGAGGCACCTGCTCCAGGCTCAAACCTCAGCACCTCCTCTCCCTCACCCTCCCCGGCCCCCAGGGAGCTGTGGGCGCTTCCAGAGAGCAAGCTTTTTGTGGGAAGGTCTAAATCTCTGCAGCTTGGTGATTCGCTAGTCTTAAAGCCTCCACACACATTACTTGAGGCTGAGCTATTGTCTCTGCGTTTTCTTTTTTGAGTGGGTGGGGAGCCAGATGGGAAGGCTGCAGTGAATGAACTCCAACAGGAGACCCAGGCTGATGTTGTCTGTGATGTGTTTCTCTCCCAGCTCCGGAAGAGAAGGAGGTCATTAAAGGCCAGTATGGAAAGCTCACGGACGCTTATGGCTGCTTGGGGGAGCTCAGGGTAAGATCTGGTAAGTACCCGTTCAGACAGATCAACTGTCAGAACGTCTGCTGCTAGACTTCTGGGGCCAGAGCCTCTCCTGCATTCGTTTGGAAAGACTGCCGGATTTAGGCATTTTATTTTAGCTGTTAGGATCTTCTAAAATGTCTCTTTATTTTGCTGAGCCCGCTCCTCTGTGCCGGGGAGGAGGTCAAGGTGAACGCAGCCTGATTCTCACCTGTCCGTGCTGGCGGCAGAAGGAAGCTCACCTTCCTTGTTTGCCCTCCAGGACCCGAGTTCTTCCAAAGTCGGGTGTGTGTGTGTGTGTGTGTGTGTGCGTGTGTGTGTGCGCGCGCGGGGGGTCCCCCCAGGGGGCTGTTTATCGTTTACAAGGGATCTGTACTGTAGAAGGGGTGGATGTGGGAGGTCAGAAGCCCCCGGACTCACAGGGGTGGCTTGGAGAAGAGCTGGGACTGGGCGTGCATGTTGGCAAGGAGAGCCCCCAAGCACCTGCCATCGATCATCGGGGGGTGGGGGGGCATTTGAAAAATGGGCCATGTGGTCTGACTTTGAAAAGGCTGAGAACTCACAGGAACAAGCAGGCATCCTTGCTCCTATGAGACCCTCGGGGCTGAGCTGTCAGCTGGGCTGCTCTTGGGGGTCGCAGCCTTTCCAGTGGGGACCTGTGTTGCCACCTCTGTGCCCCTGGACCTCCCTTCAGGGTCTAGCCACCCTTTCCTTCCTCCTCTTTCAGCCACCACATTTATGTTGGCTGGACCCAGTGTCTTCAGGGACGTTTAGGGCCCGGGCCAGAGCACAGGTGACATCCCTCCTTCTCAGTCCTGCTCCCCAGAATGAGAATGGCTGGGACTGGACCAGATTCGGGCGCACGGCTTTTCCCCGAGCCGAGCATGCTAGGGCCGCACGTGTCCCACAGCAGCTGTATCCCCAGACCGAGGATTTTTTTAGCCGACAGAGTGGCACTGTTGTTTGTGACTGCTTTTCTGGGTCTTTTCTTTCAGGGGATGGGGTCTCCTGAACTCTGATGCCACTGATTATTTTCTAACAGTGTGTAGGAAAAGCACTCAGTAGCCACATGACAACATGCATGCATTCAATGTCTGTTTTGTGCCCGGGGCTAGATATGCAGTAACTTATTTAATCCTAAAAATAACCCAATATGATACTATGTCTTTCCCACTGCTCCTAGTAATGGGAAGAGGCTCAGAGGGGTAAAGTTACTGCCTCCAGGAAGAAGAGTAGCTAGGATTCAAACCCAGACTGAGCAGCCTCCGTACACTTGCTTTTTCCCTGAAAACGTGCTGCCCACATGGTTTTCTGCGGGACTTTTCCCCACAGTGATTTTAACGAGGTTACAAAACTTTCCTGTGGCCCTTGCCTCCACGACGATGATGTGAGGAAGCCAGCTAACCTTCCACAGCGCGTACTCTGTGCCAGGCACTGTTTTAACATGGTAACTCGGTTCTCCCAACACGAGAGGTGGGTGCCTGTTCCTGTCCTGCTTTCCCCACACAGGCAGAGAAGCTCAGAAAACTTTAAGTGCTGTATTTTGTCTGTTCTGTGAGGTTTTTTTACAGTGTAGTGTCTTGGCTCTTAGGATGTGTTACCATTGTTGACATCTTACAGTTATAACCGGCAGTGGTTTTCTGCTACATGAATCAGTGATCTGTTTTGCATCTGACTGAGATCTGGATTTAGTGCAGGGCCGCAGCTTGGCCAAGGTCAGGCAGTTCTCAAGGGGGTGACCTGGGGTTGTTGTCAACCACTGGGCTGTTCTGTCTTGAAAGGGGACAGAAAAGGTTGAGCTTCCAAGGACAGGAAGAGCAGTACCTTTCCATCATCCCAGAGGAAAGTGTCTTTTCCCTGGACTGTGATCTGAGATTGGCTACAGGGAGTTGCTCTTAACAGCTCCCCAGTCTGAATCCTAGCTACACTTCTGACTTTAACCCTGAGAAATATTGTCAGAGTGGGCCCAGGTGGCTGTGGGGCATCTGGCCCAAGGTCAGGGCAGGCTTCCATGGAATCACCCGGGGCAGGACGTGGAGAGGTGACCACCTGCTGGGGAGCTGTCCCCCTCCCCCCCCACCCCGGGGGCAAGGCCGGGCTCCCTTCCTGCAGCCAGTGCCACCCACCCACCCCTCCCCCAGGAGTGAGCTCGCACAGCCTCTGGGGGCTGCAAGCAAGCAGGCATGGCCCTGGCGTGGAGGGCCGTCAGGTCCCCAGCCCCTATTTCTCCCTTCCTCTGAGTACCCCCAGCCCCGCCTGCCAGAGTCGCCCTCCGGGGGGGCTGCCATAACTCTCTCCGAGGGGGTGAGGATGACTTCCGGGTTTTGGAATGTCAGGATTCTTTGGTCTGTTTTCAACACATTCCTGAAAGAGTCCTAGGGTATATGAAGGATGGATGGAAGGGTTGGGCCTTATCGTCCAGTTTTTAAAATCCCCTTTGGTTACATGAGGGAGTACGTGGCTTTAACTTGATTTTCTTTTCCTGCTGCAAGTTACCGGCCCAGAGCTATCGTGTTTTCTCCTCAGCTGTTGAGGGTGTTTGGGCGGTGCAGAGTGAAAAACCAGTTGGGGATGGGCCTCCCTTTTGACTTTGTTAGGCTGAGGGTCTCTGTACAAAGAAAGAGACTTCCCCTCAGGCTTGTAACATGGGGCAGGTTGTTGAATTTCAATCTACCTAAGTAAAGATAGCTTTTTCATGTTAGAAATTAAGAAACGTGCACAAAAATTGCATAAAAGCTTTATCTCATGTTCCTAGGTTTTCATAAACACCATAAGTCCCTACTTCCTCCCTGAAATGCCAGCAGGAAGGGGGTGGAGCCCCCACAATTAGCCGGGCAGTCGGGCTTCCGGATGCACACATGATACAAAGCATAGAAAGTGAGAGTATAGCAGTCGAAAGAATTTATCCCAACGATTACAGGGATTTAACTCCCTTTTAACCTAAGCTCTCTCGGCCTCCCTGTTTCATAGCCTCAAGGGTTGGATAAAGTGAGGTCTGTAATGAATCGTGTCTGCTGGAGTTGTGTAGTGCACAGCCTGTGAAGCTGTGCAGGACGGCCCTCCTTCTGGAGTTGTGTAGTGCACAGCCTGTGAAGCTGTACAGGACGGCCCTCCTTTTGGAGTTGTGTAGTGCACAGCCTGTGAAGCTGTACAGGACGGCCCTCCTAGATTCTAGTTCTAGCCTCACAACAGACTCACTTTCTGTATTTATTAATCTCTCTAGGGCTGTATTCCCACCTGCAAAACCAGGAGAACTGGCTCATCTCTATATTACATAATTCCTAAGAGATTTATAGGGGAGAATAAACCTGGTCTGAACATGGGTACCGAGGGGGAGGGGGCTGGCCTACAGAGGGGTCCCTCTGGGAGAAGGAGGTGTGGGGTAGGGGTCAGGGCACTGAGTCCTGGTGGGTGGTTAATCTGCAGAGGCTAGCGGAGGGCTCACTGCTGGGCAGTCACTACAAAATGAAAAGTCTCTGGAGAGAGAAATGTGATCGTCTTTAGTCTTGAGATTCAGGGTATGCAGTGTTCTCTAGAAAGTCTTGAAATGATGTGGCCTTCATCAGTCTTAGGATCATTTACGACCTACATCCAGTGCTGTGCTGGTAAATATTGGACATCCAACTCTCTGGGGGCAACAAAGCCCTGATAGGAAGTGTCTGCCAGTTTCCATGGTGTAGCTAACCCACCCCTGGCGGATTTCAGGCTATGGCTTGGAGTTGGGGACAGATGGGCACAGCTGGCTCCCATGAGCCTGTGTAAGCCGCCGCTTTCACGTTCTAGAAAGGGAAGGCGAAAGAGATCCTTGAAACTGCGCCATGTGGGTGCAGGGTATTTAGAACTCTGAGCTGGCTGGTATGGGGGGGAGCCTTGGGGCGCCTCCACTTCAGGGGTGGGCTAGCCTAGAGCTCCTGGGTCCTGTGTCTACAGCTTTAAAGTATGAGTGTCCTGTAAGGCAGGATCGATAAGGGGGTCTTTAGGCAGCCCAGCGTTGAGATTGGCACGAACCTGGCCAGGGGGCGAACTCTAAGGCTGAGCCAACAGAGAAGTGCCAACGCAAGGGAAGCAGGAGGCCCGGCAGCCAGAACACGCCCAGCATTGTCCCCGCACAAACAGCGTTGTGTCTGCGCATGACTCAAGGTGCTCCTAGCGCCAGCCCTTTCCAGCCAGATGACAAACGGCCACAGCGTGACAAGACACGGACCCCGTTGCTGCAGGGCTCAGGGGCTTGGGGGCAGCTGGGCCTCGGAGTTGGGTTTTGAAGGCAACCCTCTCGAGGGAGAGAATTTCTAAATCGACATTGAGGTCTCCGAGGTTGTGTGTGTGTGTGTGTGTGTGTGTGTGTGTGTAGAAGCTAAAAACTTACCCCTGTAACCAATTTAAAGTGGACAGTTTCGTAGCATTAAGAACATCTACGTTGTTGTACAACCATCCCCACCATCTGTCTCTAGAACTCTTTTTATCTTCCCAGACTGAACCCCCGGCCCCACTAAACAATACATATTGGGGTGGTCGCCTCCCATTTCCCCACCCTGCCTGCTCAGGCTGCGGGACTGGTCCGCACTCTGGAGCGGTGTACGTGTCCCTGTGTGTGTGTGATCCCTTCCTGCTCTGGTGTGTCTTTGGGCCTGTGACCTGTTGCTTGTCCTCCCTGTCACCTCCCCTAACTGCAGCCAGCAACCTCTGACCCAGACGTGCTCTTGCTTTGGCCAGAGCCCTGGAACCAGAGTTCCTCCGAGCTGGAAGGGACCCAGAGGCCGTCTGGCGCATTGTTCTCTGAGGCCCAGAGAGGATAGGAGACTGGCCAGAGGCCCCACAGGCCGATAGAGACGTGCAGAGGCCAGAGCCTCAGCTGCTGAGGCCAAAGCAAGTTTGAGTTTTGTCTTTCCCGTGCTAGAAGATCCTTCCTGGTTTTAAGCCCCTGGACTCAGCCTTGACTAATGACTTCTGAGACCCCCCCCCCACTCCCCGCACCCCAGGCCTGGTATTCTTGGCTGGGAGGAAACTGATCCTGCCTTACTAAAAACAAAGCCTAGGTCTTGTGTGCAAGGTGAGCACCCGAAGGGACATCCTTCACACCTGGGGCAGGTGAGTCCCCCCGGCCCCACTATTAGCCCCTAGAGACACCTTCTGACAGGTAGGCCAGGGGGCAGTGACCCCCCCACCCCCACCCCGCAGTCTGGTGCTGGGCTTGAATCAGGACGGTTTCCTTAAAACCTGTAGTACATGGAGTGCATCCAAGGTTGCTAGACAAGATTGGGGAAGGGGAGTCATGCCAGGACTGGAGTGACAGGAAGCCACGCGCCAGGGTCCAGAGGGCCGGGTCCTCCTCCCAGAGAGGCCGTGGCCTGACACAGTTCCTCTGAGGTCACAGAGACTGTCCACGGTACACGGACTTGGTCAGTTCTGAGGAGAACTGTTCCTAGGTCCTCACCTCCTTTGTTTGCCTAAGAATGTCCCTGTGATGAGGGGGCCTGTTTCTCATTCTCCTCCATCCCCTTCCACCTGCCCTTCTCCTGCCTCCAGAATGGGTCACTCCTTGACCCCACTCATGGTGTGTGGCTCTGGGTGGCAGATACCTACAGATGCCAAACAGAGGGCCGGTTCCGCCTACTGTTGTTGGCTCTGGTGAGGCTGCATGTCACCTCGGTGCCTGGGTGACATTCAGTTTAACAAGTCAGGGGACAGCCAGCGGTTGGCTTTTGACAAAACTGGAGGAGAACGTCAGTGGGCCATCAGCTGATGGCATTAATAGTAATTTGATGGATACATTTTGTGATTTTTTTTTTTTAACAGGTAACTCAGAAGGACGTTGAAGAGTGATTGGGCAGCATTTCTATAATGAAGCCCATCGATCTATGAATGTGAACAAGGTTTCTTAGTGTTCACATCTGTAAAAATGAAAAACAGAACTAGACTTGGTACAGGATCTAGTTTCATTCCGTTAATAAATAATATTTATGTGTGGATATAGGAACCAGAGGTCCCATCCACCTTCCCAATAAATCTTTATATTTTCTATGTTAAATCATGTTTAGCAAAGCATTGTGTTTATAGTGTTTGACCAATTTTGTACTAAAAATCATTGCAGTGATAACTCAGGTCTTTTAAACACTTCGAGCGTTAGGATCAAACTGCCGCACAGTCGGGTCAAGAGACACAGAAGCACAAAATATGTGACATTAGGGTGAAATTCACAAGACCTAGGCTTTGTTTTTAGTAAGGCAGGATCAGTTTCCTCCCAGCCAAGAATACCAGGCCTGGGGGACGTGGAGTGGAAATACGAGGAAAATCCCATCTGTTCAAGAAGAACTTATTCATGCATTCCTTGATCAAACCAGAGTCTAGATTCTACTGGATCCTGGTAAAGAGGCCCACAACAGTTTTATTTTTACACGTCAATATTTAGCATATGCTGGAAAATATATTATTCACAACCGTTTGAACTAATGATGAAAACTTGTGGTGTCAGATGAGCAAATGGTACGTTAGTCAGCCACACGCCTAGTGAGACGGTAAGCCGGTGGGACTGGAGACCGCCAGACCTGGGGGCCCGAGGGAGCCGGGGACGTGAGACCCACCGCCTTTGCACTGTGGGTCCAACACAGACTGGCCGCGCACTTGGGCAGATGATTCAGCTCCCCCAGGGGACAGTCCCTCGCGTGTGAAATGGCAGCCTCGTCAGGCACGTGGGCCATCCTTCAGCGAGGATCCAGGTAAAGAGTGCCGGCTCTGGAAGCAGACTTGGTCTGAGTAACTTCCCAGGCGGTAGAGCCCGAAAGTGGGTTCAAATCCCAGCTCCCCCGCTGGGTCACCTTGGGCAGTCTTCTTAACCGCTCTGTGCCTCCAACTGCCTCTCTGTGAAATGGGGCTAAGAGTGGTACCTCCTCCCCGCCCATGGGCTTGTTGAGAGGAAGGTCACGGAACGGTGTCTGGTGCCCGGGAAACACCAGGACCTGAGAGTCCGTTGTCATCAAAGTGCTTGGTTCCAGTGCGCTCCTAGGGTGGATTTTTAAAAATTTACCTGTGCCTTCCCCTGAGCCCCTCGTCCCAGGACTCAGGAGCTCCAATTCTCATTTATTTTAAGAGCGTTTTCATGCCTGCTGCAGCCGCCCCTCCCGAGCCTCCCCCGGGCCACTGCCCTGCACAGGAAATGCCTACTGTCTTCAGAGCCACCCGGGACTCTTGCCAGGGACTCGGTCCCGCCACGCAGGGGCTGTTGAGGAAGTGCTGCTCGAAATCCACTCCACAACTTGGGTGGAGAGACTTAGTTTTCCACGCTTCACCTTGACCCCACTCTCTACAGAATCCCCTCTGGGGCTCGCAGCCTAGCCCGCAGGGGCTGTCCCCTGGCCACGCCACTGGTTGTTCTTGAACTCCGCTTTCCCTGCTCTGAGCACAGCGACAGAGGCAGAGGGGATGCCTGGGCATTGGTTCGAGCACAGGCTATGGGAATGTTTGTGTTTGTGAGGCTATAATTCAGGGACATCAAGCCCACACAAACCCCACCTGTCTTCCAGAAATGACACTTATCCTGCTTAAGAAACTCAGCCCCCCGACAGTGATCACTGTCCACAGCATAACTGCCTTATTCTTTAAAGTAGTTGCTTTAAAGTAGTTTCCTGATAATCTGCCTGGGGAGGTGGGATATGAGCCAATATGGTCGCCTCGTTGGTTCCACACCCCCCCCCTGAGGGAGGTGGGAGCTGTGGAAGGATTTAAGCAGAGAGGGAGGTCTTCCAGCAGGCCACTTCGAGAGGCTACTCCGGTGGCTGAGCTTGGAGGACTGACCCCACTGGGGGGCCCTGAGCCAGGTGGTGCCTGAGGCTTCGTGGAGAGGGCGGATTTGCAAGGCTTTGGGTGGCAGATAGCGGGAGAGGCTGTAGGGCCAGGAAGGCTCCAGGCCAGTGACCCTCAGGCTGGTGGGCAGCAGGATGGCCTGGCTGCTTGTTACAGCTCAGGTGGCTGGCCCCTGGCCCCGCGGTCTGGATGGGACCAAGAATTCGCAGTTCCAGTGGGCTCCCAGGTGGTGATGCCGCTGCTGATCAGAGGCCACCCTCGGACAACCAGGCACCGGGCTTCCGGCTCAGGTGACAGATTCCTGGGGCTGCAAGGGAGCAAACACAGCTGCGTGGTTGCAGTGGCATTGTGGGAGCTTGTCCCCTGCTCGGCTCTGGGCTGCTCCGGCTCAGTGTGGTGCTAAGCCCCCTTGTCTGTTTCCCTTCCAGGTGGCGCTTCCCTGAGCTTCCTGGTTTTGGTGACAGGCTGCACATCGGTGGGCAGAATTCCAGAGGCTGAAATCTACAAAATCACCGCCACCGACTTTTACCCTCTACAGGAGGAGGCCAAGGAGGAGGATCGCCTCACAGCCTTGAGGAAGATCCTCAACTCGGGGGTCTTCTACTTCTCGTGGCCCAGTGATGGGTCCAGCTTCGACCTCACCGTCCGGGCACAGAAGCAGGGCCATGACAGCTACGAGTGGGGGAGCTCCTTCTTTTGGTGAGGGCCCTGGGTCATCTCCTACCACCCTGCCGCCCCCCCATCCCCGTCCCCCTTGGGTCACATGGAGGGTGGGCTCTGATTGGCACCTGTGTCCTTGTTCTCTGCTTTACATCATCCTGGGGTACCTCTGAGAGCCCAGTTGCTCTCAACACAGTGAGAAGAAAGCTAACCCCCCATCCCCTCTCTGGGCTCAGAGAAGGTGTTCAAAGTGGTCTAATATAGATTTAGAAAAGAAACTCTCCATAAGTAAAGAGCATAAGAGCCAACATCTACCGGGTCTTCCTAAGTGCTGGGCCGTGCTCAATGCTCCTGTGATCCTCTCAGCGATCCTGGTTACCCTCTGGTGCACACACATTTACTACTGCTTATATACGGTGCTCATGTTCTAATAAGTTCCCTGCTGGTAATAACTCAGAATCCTCATAGTAACCTATGAGGTAGGGTCTATTTGTTATGCCCATTTTACAGATAAGGAGACTGAGGCTTGAACAAGTGAGGGAATTCGAACCCAGGCATTCTGGCTCCAGATCCTGTACTGTTAATCACCAAGCCAAACCAGCTCCTCCGACAATGGGGAAACTGAGTCAGCCTGCCAAGATGACGTGTAATCATGTGATAAGACATATCCTGAAGCCCAGACCAAGGTGCCTGGATTTCTGTATGTTGAGGGTTATTCGGGTGCTCCTTCATGGACACAGCTAGGTGTGGATGACTGTATAAATATGTAAATTATCTACAGCTCTTTCCGGACGCTGGGGGTCATGACCCTGGCAAATCCTGTTGGGAAGGGGTGGTGCAGTGACTTACATTGACGGGTGCCAGGCCTGGGTTGTCAACTGCTGTAGCCTTCAGATTTGCCAGGAGACGTGTAAGAAGTGAATCAAGCCGACATGATGAAAATCGTGCCATAGAAATTGCTCCAATTTGCCTCATATACTGAATGTTCTTAGAATTCCAGTGCTGGCCCTTTGGAACCACCCGTTTTCCAGCCCTAAGACAGAGTTGGTGAGGCTTACTTAGATCCTTTATTTATGCCTGCCTCCCTCCCTCCATGTGCCCAAACCCAGAAACTCGTAGGTCTCCTTCACTGCAAAAATGTTTTTTTTCCTTGGTGCTTCAGGCCCCCCACCCCTGGCCCGACTTCTGTTTGGAGAAAGAGCCTTCACCATATCCTGCCATGCGCCTCGGCATTCCCTACCCCCAGGCCCTCTTGGACCCTCTGGTTTGGTTGAGTTCTTGGGGCAGTAATGTGCTCAAACTTGAAAATACCTGTGAATCTCCTGCTGATCTTGTTCAAATGCCGATTCTGACTCAGCCAGTTTGGGTGGGGGGCGGGGGGGTGGACACTCAGCATTTCCAGCCAGGTGACCACGGTGCCTCCTGTCCTGGGGTTTGAGGACCCCTCTCTGAGAAACAGGTCCCGGGGATGGTGTTTCTGTGAATCACTAAGTCCATTGTGCAGGGACGAGCTGGTGCCCCTGAAGTCTGCTGAAGTTAGGGAGGCAAGGGCTGTGGATTCTGAGCGCTATCTGTGCTAAGGCCACGGAGCCACTTCCAACAGGGACCGGTGGGCAAGGAGAGGTCTCAGAGGCCATGACATTCCTTGGCAACATCTTAGGACGGTAGGGGATGCCTGGGGAACCGGGTGGCCTTTGTGACTGCTTTTGTCAGGCTTTCTTCTGCGAGCTGTGGGGCTGGAGACCTGGGGCCCCCCCGAGAACAGCAGGAAGGGTGCAGATCACGAGGTGGAGGCTGAGGGGGGGCTGGGGAGGGGGCAAGCCCCAGGTGGACGCCAGACTGTATCTTGAGCTGAGAGGAAGCGGCAGTCTGGAGGGTGCCAGGCCACTGGGTGTGGTGTTTGGGCGGCGCCCACGGAACTGACCACAACTGAGTCAGCCCCGACCGAGCAGTCACGGGCTTGGTTGCTAAAGCCACCATTCGGGGGTGCCGTGTTCCAGGTCTGGACCCACATCTGGAGTCAGATGGGGTCAATACGGAACGTGGGTGGTGAATGGGGGGCGGGGTGTAGGGCGGTGTGAAGTTGTTTTTCCGGGCTGCTGATGGACCCCACCGAGAAGTGCTTCCCAGTGGAATGCGAGCCTGGGAGGAAACTCACAATAGTTTTCCTTTATAGATCTGGGTCCCTTCCTCTGAGGAGAAGAGCTGTCCTCATACAGCGCGCCAGATCAGTGTGGCTACAAACAGGGATTCAGAGTCGACTGTTTGGCAACAGGCTCCTTTGCCTGACCCCTGGTGACTGATGGCGGCCATAGCTGTGTGGCTGGGAGACTGGAATATTCCGGAGGCTTTGCCTTGATGCCAAATGCAGATTTAATTTGTTACTAAAGCTGGTTCATCATCTGAATTTTGGAGAGTGATTCAGAAGAGGAAAACGTGTTTTTGTAAAGGAGTGCCCTGTGATCATCATTTTTCAGGCGGACAGGCACAGTGGCTAGGAAGGCTCAGAAGGGGGCCCCACGTGGCCGCTCCCTGAGGGGTGGGGTTCCTCAGCGACGGTTGGGGAGGCTGGCCTGAGACCTTGGGAGCCTTGCTGCTTGGAGAAGCCACCTGAGACATCAGGGCTCACAAGGTACTTCTGAAGAAATAAGAGAAGGCTGCTATCTCTGAGGAAGGCTCTAGGGCAGAACAGTGCTGCCTTTTTTAAACAAATAGGGCATTGTGATCTAGATTTGCTTAATACCCTGTGGGAGAGAGCCTTCTGGGAAGGTTCCTGCCTCCCTGGGAGTGTCCGAGAGGCCCCGGAAGGTGCTGTGCGGGTCCCCTGAGCACCGCGAATGGAGCTCGGCCTGCAGTGTCAGGGTCCTGGCACCCCTCCGAGGCCTCCTTCTCAGAGTGGCGGCTGGGGCCGAGTAAGGTCGAGTGGGTGTTGGGGAAGCGGAGCGAGCAAGGGGAGGTGGTGGCGAGCGCAGGTGCTGCTGGTACTTGTGGGGCCTTCAGTGAGAGAGGAGGTAGGTCTGGGGCTGGCGGGGCCAGTAAAGAGCGCAGGCCCCCAGCTCCTCGCTGCCGCTTACTGGCTCCCAGACCTTGGGCAAGTCCTTCACTTCCCTGTGCCTCGGTTTCTTTATCTGTAAGATGGGCTGAATGATAATACCTTTCACATAGGGCCTTTGGAGGATGAAGTGAGTTAATCCATCCCAAAGCACTTAAGAGTGGTGCTCGGTGCATTTGCTAAATGTGCTTTTATCCCTATCCTTATCATCATGGACACCAGGGGTCCCCAGAGCCCCAGAACAATCCACCAGATATGGGGACGAAATACTGGAACTTTCATTGCTCTTATTTTAGTCTCATCCTTTTTATAAAAAATATTTTATTTATTTGAGAGAGAGTACAAGCAGGGGGGAAGGGAGGCAGAGGGAGAAGCAGACTCCCCACTGAGCAGGGAGCCCAGCGCAGGCTCAATCCCAGGACCCTGGGATCCGACCTGAGCCAAAGGCAGACACTTAACTGACTGAGCCACCCAGGTGCCCCTTGTCTCATCTTTTTTTCTTTATTTTGGATTGCTTCCTAGTGCTCTCATGGGGATAGGCTATATATACCTCATGGGATATGTATGTCATTTAAATAAGCACGCATATATTTAATGATTATTTTTATCATTTATTATTTAATTACAAAACCTATGATTAAATTTTTTACTGATGGGATTTCTGATTTAAAAATGTGGAGGCGGGGGGTTTAAAGGGAGGCTCCTCCCATGTTCGCTGGAAGGTGGTGGTTGGCTCACACTCCCCGCCGGGCTTTTCATTCGCTGATACTGATGCCCGCAGTGGTTTTGGGAAGGATGCCTCGGTTGATACTGCGCAGCCTCCACTGTCCTGCTGCTTGGAGCGCAGGGCTGGGGTGGGGGGGCATCACAGAAGCATGTGAACCTCCCGGCCCCGGATCCCCAGCACCGAGGCCACTGCGGGTGCCTCCCCCGCCCCGCCCCCCCCCAGCCGTGCACCTGCCCCTCCCCACTCGCTTGGGCGCAGTGGTACCTGGAGGATGCGCTGTGACCCGAGCCGCTGTGGGGCTCTGTTTTGCAGGAACCAGCTGCTGCACGTGCCCCTGAGGCAGCACCAGGTGAGCTGCTGCGACTGGCTGCTGAAGGTCATCTGCGGCGTGGTGTCCATCCGCACGGTGTACGCCTCGCACAAGCAGGCCAAGGCCTGCCTCATCTCCCGCATCAGCTGCGAGCGCGCCGGCGCTCGCTTCCACACCCGCGGCGTGAACGACGATGGCCACGTGTCCAACTTCGTGGAGACTGAGCAGGTCAGTGCCGGGGCCGGTCGGTGGCGCCTGGTGGTTTGGAGGGGACCCGGCTGTGCACGTGCGTTTCCATTTGGGGCAGAAGAGGTCCAGGCATATTGGAGGTCGTTTCTGGTGATCGTGGCTTCTCCCTCTGATGAGAGAACAGAGTCATCGGGGCTCTGCCTGCAGATGTGGCTTCCAGTTGGCCTGGGCTGTCTTTCTTGATACACTTTTGCTGGGGTAATACTGCTTCCCCGAGGTACTTTCAGCTAAAAGGAAGCAGGAATTTTTGCTATGGTCATAAAGGGTGATAGTTATTTCAGAGGGCAGGCGATGGATGAACCAGCAGGGTTGGCAAATCTTCTTAAGACAAAAAGTAGATCAGTAAAGCAAGGATGAGAGGAGAAACCATTTTTTATTCTAAATCAACCGGAGCATGTCTTAGCACCTGGGAGTTGCAAAATCTGCGTGTTCAGCGGCACTTGCTTTCAGCTTCCATGAATATAACCATCTGCTTAATCTCTCATTTTTTTCCCCCCTAACTCATTCCCAGAGATGCTGTCTTACATTGGTTTTTTTTCTCTGTAGGTTGCAAATCTGTAGGCTAAGGCCACCTTGTAGACTGACAGGTGGAATAAATTGTAAGAAAGGCAAGCCCCATGAAAGGCACAGGGGCCGCGCAGCTGTGGGTGGCAGCTGCAAACAGCCTGTTTATTAGCCTCGATGTGGCTTTGCATCCCCTCCTTCTTGCAGCCGTGAGAGGTGTTTTCTACCAGCACGTGAGCCAGTTTAATTCAGCGCAGATCTGAGCACCTGCTTTCTGTGTGTGAGCTGCCCCCTGCTTGGGCTTAAGGTGAGGAGGTCCTCTTGGAGTCAGATGCTGAGGAGGAGGACTTTGGAACGGGAGCTTTCCGATGAGCCGCATCTTGCCTATGACGGCTGTTCATTCTGTCTGCTCTCCTGGATATAAATAATATCTGGCTAAAAATGTCAGAGAAAATGTGGCCCCAAGATGGAGGACATTTTCTCTTTTCTTGCTCATGTCCGTGTGATGGAAAGTACTTCCTTTCGTTTGCATGGCCCCGCCTGCATTACCGCGTCCCATCCTGATGCTTATCCTTCTGTGATGAGCCTTTGAATCAGTGCGTTCAACAGATCGTTATTGTTTATCGCCTGCCAGGGGCTGAGCGCTGTGCCAGGAACTGGGGGCCAGAGGTGCTAAGTGTATTTGTACAAATCAAAAATGCCCATGCCCCCTGAACCTGGTAACTGAAGCAGATGGAAGAGGTTTTCATCCGCGGCACTGGAGCGTGGCCCCAGCCTTGCTCTCCATCCAGCTTTTGGGTAGATAGTCCCTTATTTACTCTTCTTGTTTGGTGCTTCCCAGAGTTGTGAGTTTCAACCATATTTTTTAAAAATTGGGGTCTCATCTATTGTATCCTTATCAAGTAAGTCATTGGAAAAGCACCTGCCCTCCCTATCACTGTTGTTCCTGAGAGATGGGCATTTTAACACTGCAAATCTGAACAAAGTGCCGCAGACAGGGCTTAAAACAACTATTATTTATTGTCTCACGGTTCTGGAGGCCAAAGGTCCGAACTCTGGGTGTTGGCAGGACCATGCTCCCTCTGAAGCACCTAGAGGAGGATCCTTCCTGCCTCTTCCAGCTCTGGGGGCCCCCTTGTGGCAGCCCTCTCATTCATCTCTGCCTCACCTCCATGTGGTGCCCTCTCCCCTTTAACGAGGAGACCCACCCTGTCCAGTGTGTCCCATCTTAACCGCATCTCCAAATAAGGTCACATTCCGAGGTGCTGGGGATTAGGATTTCAACATATCTTTTTGGGGGACACAGGTGAACCCATAGAGACATAATTCAGTGTTAAGGGACAGTGCTTTAAATGCAGTACATTTAGCTTTTTGAAAAATCTTGATACTGTGCTTGCTTTTCTCATTTTTCTACAGACTAGGGCTGGGGACTTTGCTCTGGTTATTTCATCTATGTGGGCCTGGTGACTGGCATTTGTCCCATGTGCCCAACTGCTCGGGCTCAGAGACAGGGACCTTGTTTCCTTGTGGCCGGCCCAGCAAGGCCTCAGAGACACCACCCGCCTGCCCTCTGGCTCCTGGAGCCTGCAGCCCCATGCTATTTAAATGGCCTCCACCTGCCTCCCTTCTCAGGATCGGGGAGGGATTTCCTGGTTCATGCAGCCTTTGCGGTCTTCCTAGTTCATGCTTTCTCTCCCCTTTCCTCTTCTGGACTCGGGATCAGACAGAGGTCTTCTTGATGAAACCCTCAGCCCAACCTTGCTCTAGAAGCATCAGACAAGCCGACAGGCAGCCAGACACCCCCATCTGCTGTTCCCTCAGAGATGGGCGGTGAATGTGGCCCTCATCCGGGACCAGCATGGCTCCTTGGGCCCGTGGTGATTTTGTTTTTACCAGACGTGTAACGGGGCAAGGGGGTCATGGTGGCCTTGCCCCCAAAGCAGTTCTCTGTGGGGCTACTCCCAACAGACCACATGCTCTCCCAGGATGATTCATGCCTTCCGAGAGCCCTCAGACAGTGTGACCACCGTGGTGTGGGGCCAGGGGTGGGAGTGGCAGAGAAGGCCACCCCCAGGTGCAGGGAGGAGTCAGTTCCAGAGCCGACTCCAGGTGTGTCCTCGTTGGCAACAGGGGGGCGGACTCTGAGCCCCCCAGCTGAGTGTGGTTGTGAGCCTGCCCAGGCAGGGAGGCAGCAGGAACAGGACAGGCACCTTCACCGTCCTGGGAGTGCCCCCCTCCGTCGGTGCTCATGGACGCACACAGCACCACGTGGGGCCGCCGTGGGGGGGCAGGAGTGAAGGCGTGCGCTTCCGAGGAAAGCATCCGGCCGAGGGACACCCTGACCGTGCCCTGGGAGCCAGCGCAGCCCGGACGGGGGTTCAGCCACTTCCCGAAGAGGTGGCATCCGCCATAGGCGCGTCGTCCCCTTTCCTGAAATGTTTTCAGAGGCAGGATGAGCGGCCAGGGCTGAAGGAAAGAAGCTGCTCCCCGAGAGACGAGAATCTCGTGTTGCTCCCGCTTGTCCAAGACAGCCATCTTCTCTGTCTCTGCAGTCGTGGAATGGTTTTGTTGACAGCACTTGGTAGCAATAGAAGGGCTTAGGTTGATCTGAGTTGTTTGTTTTTAACAAAAACCTTTTCCTAAGTGGAGTATACATGTAAGCAGTGTTCCTGCCAAGCACACCTCTGCCTTCCTCCCTCCGCCACCTGCTGGTGAGGGGGCTGCTGGGTACGAGCGCCCGGGGAGGATGCGCAGCCTGCGGGCATCTGTGCGCTCGGGGGCAGCTTGGGAGGGGGAGCCACACAGTAACCGTCCGGGAAACCTGCTAAAACCCTGTTGAAGTTGGCCCATCGGGGGCTGCGGGGATGTGATGGGGGCCTAGAGGAGTCACCCCCGGGAGCCCGCATGGCCCGCTCCCTGGCGTTTGTGGAACCGAGACTGTCCGGCCTGGGAAAGGATGGTGCTATGGGGTAGCGTGCACCTGCCTGCAGTCTTGGTGGCTTTGCTCAGGGTGACGGCAGAGTGTGCATTGCTTCCTGAGGCCTTCGAATCAAAGTGATGCCGTGGGCAGAGTGGGGTTGGTTCGTTCCGGTAGCATGGTGTTGCCTGCTTTGTGACCTGACCTTGGAAGAAGGGCAGGCTTTGGAATGTGGGCTCCTCACCAGAGAGTGGCAGGCAGCATCTTGGAGGAAAGTGGGTGCTGGGCTGCAGCAGGAAGGGGTCTCAGCTGGGTCTGCTTGGCTCCTCTGGGCAGTTGCCCATGGATCCCAGGCCCCTGCTACAGAAGTGAGGTTCTTCAGACCCCAGCCTGTGGCCATGTGGGAGTGGGAGTCCTTCACTAAATGCTTGAAGGTGGCTGACGAATTGTTGTGCTGTGCCCCTTTGCAAATGGTGGGACTAGATAGAGAGCAGGTGGGTCCCCTGAGGCGGGGTCCTTCCTAAATTAAATGTTCAGGGAGCCAGAAGAGGGAGATGTTTTCAGCACCACCCACTCTGCCTTGCTTTAACATTTTTCCGAAGAGGAATGAACAAGCTTTCTCCTCCAAGGCAGGCCGTGTGTGTGTGCACGTGTTTGTGCACATGCCTGTGTAGTGAGTAAGTGTGCATGTTCGGGGGGAGGGTTCGTGTGTGTGTGTGCACACACAGGTGTGTGCATTGGTGTGTGGTGTGTGAGTGTGTGTTTGTGGGGGGTGTTTTGTGTGTGTGCATTTGTGTGTGTGTGTGTGTGTGGTGCACGCATGTGTGCAGGTATGGACCTCATCTCCGTCTTCCTGGGAAGAAGCCTGGAGTCCTTTCGGCTCTGCTGTGAGTCATACATGGTAGGACTGCTCTGCAGCCGTGACTCACCATGCAGAAAAACAAACCCCAAAAAGTCCCTTTGGTCTACCAAAAGAAAAAAAAGAAGAGGAAAAGTATTTGGCTATTGAAGATAAGGCCACTGATCAATCCGGGAAGGCGAGGATGTCTGCGTGTCTTCCCAGGAATGCAGCAGACTTGAAGAACACTGGTTTGCAAACACCTCACCTGGAAATGGAAGTTGAGCAAAAGCCTTTCAGAGAAAAGAGTATCTGCTGGCTTGCGAGTCTCCCTGCATTATCTCTTTCTTTTTAGGGTCCTTGGGTTTCTGCTCCCACCACTCCATGAAAGGGGCCACTGGCTTGCCAAGGCCAGGGTGTCCCAGGCCCAGCTTGGGCTCCCCACCGCTCAGCCATGGTGGACAACCTCCCACCCCTTGTGTGCCCCTATAGTCCCTCTCCCCACAGCCTAAGCCCTGCCCCCCCCCCAGTGCTCTGACCCCTGCCCACTCTGTCAGTCCTTTGCAGGGGCCTCATCCACACTCCTGGGCAGTGCTCTCCTGCCCTCAAGAGCAGTGAACCACCGCCCTGCACTGGGATCACCTTCCCTCATTACTCACTCACTCCTCCCTGTGACCAGGTAACAGTAACTTCACCAAGAGAGGGAAACTGAGGCCCAAAGTGGTTAAAGAACGTGCCCAGGGTCACCCTGCAGGGCACATGGGAGCTGGCAGGTAGAAGGTGCTGTCCCAGAGCCCATGAGCTGACCCGCTTCCCTGCTCCACCCTCCTCTCCCCTCCCCCCCAGGATCCCGATGCCCTCTGTGAAAACCGCTTCTGGGAGGCGAGGCATTGAGTCTGCCAGAAGTATTAAAACCTCTGTTCTTTAGCTAGGGAAGGAAAGCACCACAAATCCACTGCTGGCTTTGTCTTATCACCTTGGCAACAAAGAAGGTGGTCCTGATGATGAATGGGACGCAGAACTGGAATATCTTCATGTGGGAGGGAGGAGTGGAGAAATCAGAGGCATCTTTTCTTCCTGTCCCAGGGGTGGGGTCTGGAGTGTCGGGCCTCCTGGGGGGTATTTTCTGAAGCCTGTTCTGCCTGGGCAAGTTCCGTCTCAAGAGGGGTGTGGTCTGATGCTAGAAGTAACTCATTTAGCACGTGTTAAAGTGAAGGGTAATAGTTCCATAGCTTAAATGAGGTCCTGGCACTGTTAAGGGCTATCCTTATAGAGAAATGTTGGCTAAAATTGGTTTCTTTCTCACTAATCTGGACCTGTAAGCTGTTCATCTCCCTGTAGTCAATGTGCCTACATTAGTTTAAGCGATCTGCTACTTTCTTCTGGTTTTGGTCGTTTGTTTTAAGATTTTATTTATGAGAGAGAGAGAGAGAATGAGCACGAGCTGGGTGGAGGGGCAGAGGCAGAGGGAGAAGCAGACTACCCGCTGAGCAGGGAGCCCAGTGTGGGTCTTGATCCCAGGACCCAGCGATAATGACCCGAGCTGAAGGCTTAATGGACTGAGCCATCCAGGTGCTCCTGGTTTTGGCTTTTGGTTTTTATGTTGTTTTGTTTTGTTTTGTTTTTAGTAGAATAATAGGACATAGCAAATTTGCTGGTAGTCCATATCTGGAAACAGACAAGTTCTCAACCCAGTGCTTTTCCCTTTGGACAAAGGAGTTCAACTCAACTCTGTAGCTGCCAGGCTCCCATAATTCCTGTTGTCCCAGGGAGCTGTGCATCCGATGCTCAGGTCCTCTGCCGCTGCAGAATTACTAATGCATGTGTGATCTGAGCGTGATCTGGCCGCACAGAAAGCTACCCTGTAAGGGAGTAGGCTGGTAAGAAATGGAAAGGATCAGCAGCATAGCCCAGGCTGGCCCTGCCAGGCCAGGGTAGAATTACTCAGATAAAAGGCAGTGCATCTGATAGTCGCCGCAGCCTCCCCTCGTGATGCTCAGGACCGCACTTCTCGTCCCTGTAACACTCCCTTGCATACAATGTCGGCGGGGGCTGCAGGTAGATGAGCTGGTACACCCCGAAGCAACGGTGTGTGTGGTGGGGGAGGAGGTCTGTTCTTTAGCGAGTGAGTATCCTCTGCTTCTAGGCAGGCGCTCCCCACTGGAAGCCTGTGGAGGCTGTGCGATGTATGTTGACTTAGTGATGGGTTTAAGAACACAGTGGCATAGGGCCAGAAGCAACTGCAAGTTCAAGTCAAGTCTTGACCTGTGTTGTCAAGTGCAGTGTCAGTAACTCGTGTGATCCACCCGGGTCTTTTGGCCAAAGCTTGTTTGTTTCATCCATCCCTTTGCAATTGCTCTCTGCTACTTAGCTAGTTGACAAGCTGAAAATAGAGGGCTCTAAGGAAAGTCTTAGTTAAATTCCAGAGCACATTTGCTTTTGTTCCTACTGTGGGGAGCGGGGAGGCATTGCTGGGCTTTCCAGGGAGCTGGGTAAGGCTGTGTTTAGTCCCGGGCAGCTGCGGCTCTCCCCAGGAGGCCCTGTGCCCACTCCAGACTCCTTGGAGGCTAGTCAGCCATCAGCATGCCCGTGAGCACACGGGGCTGGCCTTGGGTCAGGGAACAGCGAGGCCAGGCTGGCCAGGGGAGCCGAGGGCACAGAAGTCCGCTGTCTGCCCTTCATTCGGGCTGGTGTCGGGTCTCAGGCGGCCGGATCCCATTACCCGGCCCCAGGACATTCAGTTGCATTGAGGAATACTTTCCCTTTATGTTTCCTTGTGGTGCAGACGATTTACATGGATGATGGAGTGTCGTCTTTTGTCCAGATCAGAGGCTCCGTTCCACTGTTTTGGGAGCAGCCTGGGCTTCAGGTAGGTAATGAAAAAAGTAAGTCACCTGCCTCTCTCTTCTGAACAGCTATGGTTTGTTTCTTTTTTTTTTTTTTTTTTTTTTTTTTTTTTTTTTTT